>NW_005871393.1:790041-791239 GCF_000147115.1 Myotis lucifugus | reverse complement strand
TTTCGAAACTTAGCGAAAGGGCCCTTCGAGGTCCTGGGCTTCCTTTTTTTTTGCCTCTCCTGGGGCTCGGGGGCACCAGGTTCCGAATGAAGCCCTGGAAATACCACGTGTGTCTGCGGATGAACACTGCCTTTCAGATGTTGATAGTTTAAAGCGCGCACATCAGACACACAGACAGACACACTCAACACACACTCACACACGCACACACTCACACACACACACTCAGACACACACAACACACTCACACACACACTCACACACACACACACTCACACACACTCACACACACTCACACACACTCACACACACTCACACACACACACACACACTCACACACACACACCACTTTAATTTGCCCCAAGAAAAGCTCATTTTGTTGCTAATTTAATTTTAGTGAAAGGCCTTATGTAGAACGTGCCCCTGTAACTTCTCTAAGATCTATTTATTCAACCCAGGAGGATTATCTGACTCTCATAAGCTAATCCTCTTGAAAAGTATATCTCGGTTCCATGAGGAAGCATGTGCTGTCCTTTCCATGATGAGTGTTTGAGGTTGATCTCGAATAAATGAGGCAGATTGCACTCTCGGTCACCTGTGCCTCAGTCGTGGGAGACACGTGAGCCGCTCCAGGGAGGTTTGTAGTTACTGAGATTTCCTTTTGTTGTTAGAAAATCAAGCCATAAATTTAATGTGCTTGCCAAGTTGACATGTAAAAATTGGTTGCAACAAATGCAATCAATAAATACATATTGAGTGGCTCTGTGTGTCAGGCACTGTTGCAGATACTGAGGTGAGGATCAGGGAGCCCGATGACGGAGAACTCTGTCCCAGGGACCTCCCATTCAGGTGTGGCAGATAGACACGGAACAGGTGAACAAAATATGTTACATGTGTGATCAACGCCAAGAGGAAACATCAAGCCGGGAAGAGAAACAGGATGGAGGGAGGTTGATATGTAATTCCTGTGGTCAAGGGTGGCCTCTGCTCAAACAACATTTGATCGGGGAATAGAATGAAGTGATAGGAAGTCCTACGGGTGGAGGAGAGCTTTCCAGGCAAAAATAACAGCAAGTGCAAAGGCCCTGGGGCAGAAACAACACGGAAGCCGAGTGGGAAATGAGGCTGGAGAGGTAGCTTGCAGCCAGCTCAGGCAGGAACTGCCTTTTTTTGTACGTTAAAGACTGGGCGAACTGAT
>NW_005871393.1:788491-789941 GCF_000147115.1 Myotis lucifugus | reverse complement strand
CCCACTATTTTTCAAGTCTCTGGCAAGCATTCTTGTTCAACAGTGGATCATGTTCCTGGGTCGCAAGACAAAAGAAAACTAATCCTCCCCTCCTCACACCCATCGAGGAAGATTGAAAAGCCGGTGGCAAAGACGAGGAGTGCTCAGTCCTCAGCTGTTTGCAGATTCCGTCCAGTCACTTCCCTTTTGTCGTGTTTCTTTTCTGACTCTTCAGAAATCCTCTTGTGGGAAAAATTGAGGAGGGGGGTTTCCAAGGAAAATTTTGATTTTTGAATAAATTTTATTTGAACCATTATATGGGCAGGCTTCTTATTTTAGATAGACTTTATTTTTATTAATAAATTTTATTTTTAGAGCAGTTTTAGATTCACAGCAAAACTGAGCAGAAAATAGAGTTTCCCTAAAGCCCCTGTCCCCCCACACAACACCCCCACACAAAGCCTCCCCCACGGTGGGCAGGGGTGCGCTTGGTAAAATCGATGAACCCACACGGACACACTGAAACCATCCAAAGGCAACAGCTTACCTTAGGGTTTACCCTTGGCGTGGCAGCATCTCTGGTGTGGACAAATGTGTGACGCGTATGCACCATGGTAGCATCACACGGATTACTTTCAAAGAACTGGAGTTAGTTCAGGTTCAGAACTAACACAAAGTACTTACGGATACACCGAGGCTATGGGAAAACAGCGCAAGGACTTATTCCTTTTGGCTGGGCCGGGAGGAAGACGATTCTGGAAGGCTTCCTGGAGGAAGTGGCACGTGCACTGGGTCTTGAAAGTCAGGTAGGATTTGGGAATGTAAAGAAGCAGGGCAGCGGCATCCAGGAGCATGCTCAGTAGCTGGCAAGGACCATAACCAGGCTAGAGAGCAGGGAGCAGAGAGCGGCGCTTCCCGGGGAATTGAAAGAGGGCCCGGGAGTCTGCTGGAGGCTGAGGGGCCAGCCCAGGTGGGAGCTGTACCGGCCAGGTTCAAGCAGTCCAGCAGACCACGAGGAACGGTGTGTAACAAGCAATCACGGGAGCTGGTCCAGGTAAGAGATGGCTGCTGCTCCTCCAGGTGAGTCTGAGGTTACGGGGCAGGTGATCCGGGGGAAAGGACGGACACAGAGTTGGGGAGAGTCCTCCAGGAATGAGGTGGAAGCTGCTCTGCCTCCCCTGAAACCTGAGTTGTTCTCCCATCTCTAGGTTAGAAACGGACCTCTGCCTGAAGACGCTTCCTTCCACCTTTAGTGCCTTATCATCATCTACTGATGTTGACAGAATCAGGCACATCTGCCAGCTGCTTGTCGCAATCAATACACTATCATTGCTCGCCACTTCATGAGGCCTCCTTATATGTGACCCTGTAGCAGTTCAGAAGTGGCACAACCATGCCCAGTGACCCTAACACACACACACACACACACACACACACACACACACACACACCAAGACCAAGGCTAATTCTT
>NW_005871393.1:779151-788391 GCF_000147115.1 Myotis lucifugus | reverse complement strand
TACAAATGTGTTCTTTAGCACAATAGGAAGTCAGACCCACGGGTACTGCAGTTGGGGGTAGTGTCTCAAGACCATAGTTTCCTGGACGCCCCTCAAAGCGTGACAGAAACAATACTAAACAACGCCCTCCGGGGTCCCTGTGGTCTCCTGGGAACCGGAAAGGCCAACATGGCTCCCAGCCTTTAGCTCAAAGCTTGGAGAGCCCCTGTTGACATTCTAAAGCATCCATGGGAAGGTGTTACACAAAGTGATTTATAAACCATTACACCCGAAACTTAGCTCCTAACCGGGCCCTGTGGGGTCGGCGCCCAGGATGTGTGAGCTGCAGGGAGGGAAGGACAGGGGAGAGGGAAGGTCCAGGTCCGGGGCACCTGCTGGGACTGCACAGGACATTTGTCCGAGGGGCCGAGAGATATTGAGGACAGACGTCCCCTTTCACACTTCTTGCCACCCAGGCCCGGCCAGAATGTGCCCTGGCTGGATTCGCCATGCAGAGGTCTGACTGTCCCGGCTGGGATGGAAATTATAACCAGGAGATAAGGGGAATGAATGTCCAAAGAAGATGTCAATGACAAAGGGGGTCTGTTCACAGCAAAACCAGGGGGCCCTGGCCCAGTGTGCAGGGCAGGCCGGGCTCCATCAGGGACCCACGGCAGCTGGGTGTGGGGAGGTACAAGGGACAGAGGCCACGCTCATCAGCAAAGACCTGCCTAAAACTGCTCAGCTGAGCCCCAGGAGATGGGTGGGTGTCAAGGGGTCCTATGTGCAGGGACCCCCCCCCCATGTCCCAGTCTCCAGTTTGGGGACCAGAGAAGAAGGGCAGAGTGCATGGGTGCGGCTGGGGCAGGACTAAAGGGAAAGGAAGCCCAACGCCCCCTCTCGGTCTCTCTCAGGGTCCCCGAACCCCTGAGAATCTATTAAGAACACAGACTCTAGGTGTGGATCCCCCAAATTCTGAGTCAGTCGCTCAGGGTGGAGGGAGTCAGGGCAGCAGGAATCTGCATCTTCAACACTCACTCTGACCAGGGGGACCACAACCCACACGGAGGAACCGCTGGTGGGGGCTGTGATCAGAGAGGCCCCTGCAGGAGGGGGAGCAACACTCACCCCAAGGCTCCAGCGCAAACTGGGCCGCTGCCCTGGCCAGAGGGTACCCTTGGGATGGGCTGTCACCTGGGAGGTCCTGACACTCCTGGGGGAATGGAAAAGCCCCTGCTTGAGCGCTTGGCCGGGGCTAGGAGCAGGGGTGGCCCCCGCTTCCTGTCCACAGTGTGAGCTGGACCCTGGGCACCCCCACCGTCTCCTGGACCTGTCCTTCCCCTGGCGCCCCAGCCCCTGCCGCCGCACTTGTGAAAGCCAGGACATTAGCCCGGGGCGTGTTTCCATTTCATTCTTTGCTTTTCTCCGCACGGCCACTTCCAACAGCTCCAGAGAAAACGGTGGCAATGAAAGCGTTCGGAAGCACTTACACCGTAATCCTGTCACCTGTGGCCACAGAAGCGGATCCGCCTTTCCCGAGCTGAGACAGCCAGCGTGTGGCCTCTCCGCTGGTGTCAAACCTTCGCGGGAGCCTGGAGGGCCCTCCAGCTCCTTTCAAGCCATCCCTCCAAACCCTCATCTCAGAAGTGGCCACGGCTGCCCCCCACCCCCACCCCCTGCAACCCCGCATGACCATTTCTTATTCACCATGTGCTTTCCAAGAGACCTCGCCAGCCAGCGCCCCGGAATGGACCCACGTGTGAGCCCATGACCACAATTTCAATCCGTTTCTGAGATGACATGTGAATCACTTTGCATTTTTCCCCACATGGAAACACACTGATAGGCGCAGGCACCCCCGCAAACCCTTGCACGTGAGAGAGTGAAAACAAACAGAAAATCCCCAGCAAGGCGTCTCCTGACACATCCCACATCCTCGCTGGAACCGCCCTCGCAAGTCGGTACTCGCCTGTGTACATCTAATCATTTTCTTTTCAATTGCGCGAGGAACGATCATCAAACGATCGCCTTTTACTTACAGAAGGAAGTCAAGACAGGTTCTTTTCCAGGCTGCCGTCAGAAGCACGAGGCCGGCCTGGACTGCAGGCGGCCAGCGCCTTCCCTGCTGAGTGCCTGGAGCGGTGCCTCCTATGGAGTCAGACATGCAAAGGTCAGGGGGGAAGACAGGCAGAGGGAGGGGGGTGTATCATGGTGGCGTCAAATGTATTTGTTGCAGCAACAGAATCTTCCTGTGAGACCCATTCAGAACTGGCCTCCGAGTTATTACAAACCCTCAGTCTTGGGGACCAGTTACGCTGGGTGATAAATGCGTTCTGAACTCACAGTGTCAGACAGTGCTCTCAGGTTGCCTTTCTCTCCTCCTAAAGTCATCCCACACGCTGCCTTCCCTCCAGGGAAATGCCCGTGTTCTGGCTTCTCTCTGAGCTGATGGTGGCATCTCCTGGGCTCTGAGAACTATTGGGTTTCTTTTTGTCCGGTATGTTCTGTTTTCCTCTGTCCTGTCTGTCCTGTTTGCTGAGAGATGGGCGTGCTCCTGGGATAATGTGCCTTTAATGTGCACTGTCGATCTGTGGGCTATTCCCACGCTCTCAATGGGAGATACCCCTGCCTAACTTTCTTTAAAATATATTTTTATTGATTTCAAAGAGGAAGGGAGAGGGAGAGAAAGACAGAAGCGTCAGCAATGAGAGCGAATCATTGATCAGCTGCCTCCTGCATGTCCCCTACTGGGGATCAAGCCCGCAACCCAGGCATGTGCCCTTGACCAGAATCGAACCTGGGACCCTTCAGTCCCCAGGCCGACACGCTATCCACTGAGCCAAACCGGCGAGGGCCCCCTGCCTAACTTTTTACTCTAACGCCAGCCCCACACCCTGAGGCCGGCTGGTGGACATTCAGGTCTCAGAAGTCTGCCTTTCACGTGAGCTCCCTAGAGGGAACCTGGGACTCAGAACTTCATCCGGCGTCCAGCTTGCCTGCCCGATCTTTGGGGCCTTGCCCAGAGCAGGTACTCCGGTAATACACGGTGAAGAAACATACAGAACTGGGCCAGTTCTCAGTGAGAAGAAGAAACTGGCACTCAAATAAGAACACGACACACAGGTAGTTGGTGGCAAAGATGGAAACTGGCCAGTGTTCTTTCCAAATACCTGTTCCTGAGCAAAAACACCCCGATAGTTAGTGGCCGCCACAGAACTGGGAAAAAGTGGAACTCAAACTTTCATCCTCCAACCATAAAACCTGTAAATATCGGGCCAGACTTCCTGCTTCTGTATTTTTTCAAACGTGTATTTTTCCTCCTTAAAACAAAAGTATAATACAGTCCCTATAAAAAAATTAGAAACATCTGAAGATCAGAAAGAAGAACATAAACTGTATTTGTAGAATTCCAAAGGACTCCATTGTCAACGCCTTGTGCATTCAAACCCAGTCTACCTCAGTATGCCTTTTGCTTGTGTAAAATAAATAAATAAATAAATAAGGCTTTTTAAAAACACAGTTTTACTCATAGTGGGGGTTTTTTTGGTATTTTGTTTTGTTTTTTAACCTTTTTGATCTTTTTTTCCCCCACAGTTACTATAAAACCTTTGTAAATAGAATTTATAGGGCTATATAATTTTTCAAGAAATTAGTGTAAGAACAACAACAAAAATCCTTATAGTTTATGTTTAGATTGTTTCCAAGATGCCTTTATTATAAATATTATTGCCATGACTATGTTATATTATTGCCATGACTATGTTTAGGGAAAACGGTGGATTTTCTTAGGGTAGATTTCCACTAGTAGAATTTCTGGATCAATATCAAATTCACTTTCAAGGCTCAGGTTGCATGTTATTTTTTTTTTAGGTTGCATGTTATTTTGTAATTCATGTTGCCAAATTGTTGTCCAAAAGAGTAATATAAATTTACATGGTCACTAGCAATGTATGAGGAACTGTTTCATCAGACCTTGACAGATGTGTGTTTTTATTTTGGTTTTGGATCATTTAAAAATACTTCCTAAAGTAACAGTTCATATCTTTGAGTTGTTTTAATTTCCATTTCTTCAATTTTTAAAGAAGTTGAATTATTTCCTCATTTAAAACACTAGCTGTATTTTTATTTTTTAAAATATGTTCATATATGACCTTTGTCCATTTATCCTTTGGACTATTGGTGTTTTTCATATCAATATTTATGAGCTTTATATCTGTTATAGATATGATGATCACGTTGCTATAAAAATACTCTCCCAGTTTTTGCTTTTTTTGTTAAAAGCTCTATGGACACATAATAAACTGCACATATTCAAAGTGCACGATTTGATCAATTTTAAGCTGTTTCATCAACACAGTCAAGATAATGGACTTATCCATCACGCCCAAAACTTTCTGCAACCCTTTCATCTTCTGTCTCCAGGTGACTACTGATCTGCTCCCTAATACTGTATAGCTTGCACTTCCTAGAATTTCATATTCAAGGAATCATACAGCATGTACTCTTGTGTTTGTCTTCTTCCATTCAACATTATTATGTTGAGATTCACCCCTGTTGTGTCTATCAATAAATGCATTCCCTCTTTATTGCTGAGTAGTGTTTTATTGTATGGATATGCCAGCTTATTTCTTTATTCACCCATGGATGGGCATTTAGGTTGTGTCTACCTTGAGCATCAACAGGTCTTCCTACGAACATATGCTGTTACTGCTTTGGGTAAATGTTTACCCAAGAGAAATAGCTGGATCACTCGGCAGGTGAATGGTGAACATTTTCAGAAACTGCCAAACGGTTTGTTACTGTTTGTACCACTTTCTACTCCTACCTGCACACTAGACGCTCAAACCCTCCCCATCCTCACCAGCGCTATCCTTTGTCCAGTCACCCTCTTCGTTCCGATCATTCCAATAACTGTGCGTAGCGGTATTGCACCAGAACTTTAGTTTGAACTTCCCTAATGTCATCTTTTCATATGCTTATCTGCCAACCTATTTCTTCTGTGTTAAAACCTCTTTTCACATCTCTTGCCCATTTTAAGAAGTCTTTTCTTAGTATTGAATTTTGAGAGTTCTTTGTATGTCCCATATACAAGTACTTCACCAGGTAAGACTTGCAAATGTGTTCTTCCCACCCAGGGCTTTTTTTACTTATTTTCTTGGCCATGTCTTTTGAACAGCAGACTTTTTTTTTTAATTTTGACAAAATGTCAGTTTATCGATTGGTTCCTTTATGGATGATGCTTTTAGTGTTGTGTCTAAGCATTTGTTAAATATTTCCTTCCCGAAGTTTTAGGCTTTCCATTTGGATTGGGTCTCCTTTGAGAAATAGTCCCACAGCTTCCTGTACCTCCCTATCATTTGCATTCCTTCCACGTAATTGTAATAGCTTATGTTTTAAAGTCTGTAACCGCCATTCAATGGTAAGCTCTAGGAAGGCAGGGACTTCTCTGTCTTCTTATTGGCTGTATCCGCTTCCTAGTGGCAGACCCACAGTGAGGACTTAGCAAACATTTGTTAAAGGAATGAATCAAGGGATGAATGAGTCATTCCCTTATATGATGATGAGATGGGATCTTCTGGGCTGATTGATCACTCAGGTGGCTCTTTGTAAATATTCTTTTTATCTTGACAGTTTTATCATGCAAAAACATCAGCAACTGACATGGGAAGGAGGTTGTGATTCCCTCAGTAGGAAGCCGAGGGCAATTTACTCACTGAGCATGATTCCTGAGTCCACAACCCACAGGAAATAAGCCTTGTTTCTCCAGAGGGGGAAAGAAAACATTGCCTTAAGTCAGACCTGGAGGGAAACTTCAGCATCAATGAGTTCAGCCCTTTTTTTCTACAGACAAAGAGGAAGAAAGGACAAAACTTGCTGAAGTCACTGGGCTATCTGGTGGCAGAAGCTGGACTAGAAACTAAACCTCCTGATTCTTCATCCCCTGCTCTTTCCAGCCCCCAGCTTCTATACTGGCCCCCACCCCCACACCAATTTGAAATGGAGCCTGGGGAAATGGAAAACCACAGACAATGTCTGGCTGCAGTGGTGGCACTTTTTGGCTAAACTTACTTTTCTGCAGAAGAACTGTAGCCACGCACACTGTCCACCTAGGAGAGAATTTCCTAGTAAATCCAAGCAACTGGAACCCTGAAACATCCCAAATGTTAGACATTAATAATAGTAATGGCCACGAGCAAACGTTTATATGTACAACCATCTGCAGGTGCAAGCTGAGGCTAAACTATTTTACAAGTAGCAGTGTGTTTTATTTTATGTATAAATGTATAGAATCCTTTATATATAAGTATATAGAATCTTTAATATATATAAATATATAATATTTTATGTATAAATATATAATATTTTATACCCATAAATAAAATAAATTCCACTGCTACTTTTAAAATCGTATATATAATGAGTTCAGGTTGTATATCCTGAACTCCCTTTAATTGGCTCATCCAAATCACTAGCCACACCTGCAGGGCAAGTGTTTTCGCCCAGCATGCTGCCCCCCACCAGCATAATCTCCAGTGTTTCACTTATCCCAGGATTGCTTTTGCCAGCCAACTAGTCTTCAGCTAACGTGTTCTTGTTCCCCTTTAATAACAGCCTGTGTAACTATTCTTTCTTAATGTAAAGTGCTAGACCTTCGAGAGCTGATTAAATGCTAGAGACTTACCTTTGGCTTCTTTCCATGCCTCTGCCTGCTTCTAGGTCTTTTTGCTCCTCCAATGCTGAGCGGATGTTTTATCTAGACCAGACCAATAAAAGTCACCATAAGACAAGAAAAAGATCAGCTTTTTCCCCCTCTATACCGTTGGTCTCTGAGCACAGTGAGACGACGTAGAACCTTCCAGCTGAGGACGGGTCATGTGGTGCAGGCCACACATTGGCCGTGAACTTGCTCCTGACAAATGAGTCTGTGGCACTGGGAACAGTTCTCTATCTGAGCAAGCATCCGTCCATCTGCTATCTCATCACCAGTAAAGCTCTGGGCCTGACAACGATGCCTGGCCAGGGACTCCCACCATGGGCCACGTACAACCTACCTAAGCAAAGGTTGAAATGAGCCTAAGCAGTTAGATGCGTCTCTAGAAATGTCTTTTTTCCTCCCTGACATCAGCCATTCGTAGCAAGTGATCGATTTTGTTTCTTATCTTTACATCCCAGCTCCTTGCTCACATTTTTCTCCCTGGACCATTAAAGAAGGGGGTGTGTGGGGGGGGACTTTACAGCTTCTCACTGTTATGGATTGAATGTTTGCAACTTTTCAAAATTCCTATGCTGAAAGTGTATCCCCCACAATGTGATGGTTTTAGGAGATGGGGTCTTTAGACGATGACTTGGCCATGAGGGTGGAGCCCTCAGGAATGGAATTCGTGCCTTATAAAAGCAACACAGTGAGAAGACAGTCACCTATGAACCAGGAAAGAGGCCCCCACCAGATACTGAATCTGCCAGCACCTTGATCTTAAACTTCCCGGACTCCAGAACTGTGAGAAATAAAGACTTGTTGCTTAAGCCATCCAGTCTGTGGTACTTTTTGTTATAGCAGCCTGGACAGACTAAGACACGCTACAAACAACTTTCTGGAGGGTAAAAGTGTATGCCCCGAGTATTGGATAGAAGCTTCGTGCTGGAAGCCTGCCTACTCGAGTTGGGAACCTCACTTGATCATTAACTAAGCTGGTTGATTTCTCTGAGCCTCCGTCTATTCATTTGTAAATGGAGATACCAGTACCGGCCCTCAGGGCAGGTAAGACTCTTGACACCAAGTCTGGCACAAGGTCAGTGATGAGAGCCATCATTAACCAAAAGTGTCATGGAAAGTGGGTGCTCAATGTGTGTTTTTTATTGTAATTAAATTCGGCTAATGTTAACACCCAACAAGTTTCTGGAGATATCATATTCTATATGTTTTACTTAGCAAATGGCACTCTAAGCTACCATTTAACATAATCTTCTCTCTTTCCTGACATGGAAAAGACATGTCTTAGGTGAGTTCACCTCCCTCAAGGTGGTTCTTTGCCATATTATCATATTAGAGATTGGTTATTGTTTTTACAGCATGATCAGGTTTTGGAGGAAAAAATGGAAAAAGAAGTGAAGGAGGGAAAGCATACCCTTCTTCCCAGGCATTCAGGGAGTCAACCTGGACAATCAATGAGATGACAGATGTTGGAGACAGATGCCCAAATCTCCACTCCATAGTCAAGCTTAATGAACTAATACAGGAAGAACAATTAGAGCCTTCACGAATTACACTCTAGGCTCAATTCCATTGTTAACACTAATCCTTTATTTGGGCTAATGACTTCAGCTTTTCTGATAATAATGTGTGCCTTTCAGTGAATGACATTTCAAATTTCCATGATTGTGTGAAATTCACACTACATGTATAGCTTTCTATTTTCAAAAAGAGCCTAAAGTATTTCTAAAGGTACATAAAACACCTCAAGGTAACATAAATTAGGAGAAAAACAAAGGGAAAAAAGTCAGAATATAACATGGAGCCAAGAAAGGAAGCTAATACAAAAAATGTAAAAGACCACAAAGTCTTACGCACTTGCCGCTGGTCCTATTTTGGAAGCAGAGATATTTCAATGAGCTCAGCCAGGGTTTTCATCCATTCACACGCAGACCCTTGTTTAGTTCAACACCTACCATAGTAAATCCACTTAAATTTAGTAGTTGCTACTTGTTTGTCTTTGTTATTCTTAAATAATGATATATTATAAGCTGTCTTCTAGTCCTTAATAGTCTATTACAGAAACCCTAGCAGAAATGTCCTCAGCTAATGAAACATAATGAAACATGCCTTTTCTGGTCACTGTATGTGCTCTGGCCAGCTTCTGAGACGAGGGTAATGAGATTCTGTGCTCCTAACCTTTAAGGTGCTCAGCCTTGCTCTTGAACTAATACATATGCGCTCATTTGCATAGTCTCTTTCCCTCCCTCTTGAACAAGCCACACTCTGACACAAGGAGCCTCCTTGCTAGGCACGGAAACTGTTTCAAGATGTTTCCTACCGAGAAAGGGCCACCTGCATGCATTCTGGTTCAGACTTCAAGTTCTCCTACTGCTCAAGTTTTCCTGAGGAAAGTTCAAAAGGTGTTCATCTGAATCATTCATGCTTTTGTTATCCTTGACCTAAAGCAATTGGGTGGATTTTGTGTGTGTGTGTGTGTGTGTGTGTGTGTGTGTGTGTGTTGGGGGGGGGGTGAGTGTCAAACATTTTATTTGAAAATGTAAAATATA
>NW_005871393.1:777652-779051 GCF_000147115.1 Myotis lucifugus | reverse complement strand
TTATGAGCATGTAGTAGTGCAAACACCTAATATTAGATTTTTTAGGCCCAGAAAACGCATGGACCTCAGAAAGATGGCCCCTTCATCTCTACAATGAGAAATGTGCAAATCAACTCCGAACTGCTGAAGAAGAAGAAAAAATCCTATGTAGTGTGGGCTACTTCTCCTTTGCAAGCTGGGAGTCATTAAATAATGGCTCCCGCCGCTCCCCCACCCCCTTCGGTGAAACACATCCTGAACGTTGGGCCCGTGTTTGCGAGAAGAATGTGCCCCATGAACCTTGGAGCCTCGGTTGCGTCTCCTTGGTTCAGTTACTTAATGACGGTCCATTTTGGCTCAAACATCCAATTCCCTTTCATCAATCATGTCTTTCTAGACTGTCAGTTTCAGAGCGATGATTGCCAAGCCTTTCCACGCAGACACCCACAGACGGCCCAGAGAACGACCCAGGCCCACCTCTCCACTTAGGATTTCCGGGGGACCCCTTTCCTCCGCTTCCTTCCAAATGCAAAGAATGAGTTGTGCGAGAAGGGGGAACCCCACTGGAAAATGGGGACCTAAGTATTAATCTAGAAATTCCTATTTGGTGTTGGAAAAGGTCATTGTATTAAGGTGGTTATTTCCTACCTGCAAACATGGGGGATACAGAACACTGTCAACCATGAAAAGATTTAATTTGGAGTCACAACACACAGGGTTTTTTCCACTTGAAATTCTTATTCAATCATATGTGTTATAAATATTCAATAGAGATGCAGTTTTCCAGGCCTGAAATGGTCTGTAATGAAGCAAGCCATGTGTGGCTTTTCAGGCCGGCGTTTTCATGCTCGGCTGGTTGTCAGGATGTTCGTACTTCTTTCCCCCAAAAAATAATCTTTGTGACTCTGCTTCGGATTCTGAAAAGCAACTTATTTTCGGGAGACTTTAGGAATCGCCTACGAATCCCAATTCTATAGACGTCAAGTGCATGAGGCATTGGATGCACGTGAAGGCAGAGGTGGAACCTCTGCCTGGACATGGCCACCCGTCCACGTGTCGTGACAGGGAATCCAGTGGAAGTCAGCACTTCCCCGGAAGCTGCCGAGCTCAGCTCCAGCTCGGCCACTTGCTGGTTTACGTTGGGTAAGTTACTTTCCCACACAAGGCTATGGTGTCTGATCTTTAAAATATGGAAGTTGGGCTGGATAAGGGATCGTCAGCATACTACTACCAATAGGCCAAAATCCAGCCTGCTGCCTACTTTTGCAAATAAAGTTTTATTGAAACATGACCGGGCCCATTCGTGTATTATTGTCTATGGCTTCAAGGGCAGGGTTGAGTAGTGTGTCAGAGACCACCTGGCCCCCAAAGTCTAAAATATTTACTAAGTGCCCATTACAGGGTAAATTTGCCAGCCCTA
>NW_005871393.1:760363-777280 GCF_000147115.1 Myotis lucifugus | reverse complement strand
GGGGGGGGGGGGCCTTTTCAGTTTTAGACTTCTTTATGTATTCTATAAAACACCTAATTTTTATCTATTAATCCTTTCAATCCCCATATCTTTATTGAGCTTCTCCTATAAAGTATGCTTCAAAAGATATGTATGATTCACTAACCAAATTTGTAATGGTTTCTTTTTCTTATAGGATTTAAATTATATTAACAGCTCTTGGAAATATCCAAGGCAATATTTTGGGGCCAATGTCTTATGATTTGATTATCATTGGTAAATAGATCATATCTTTTTTGCTACTAAAAATGTTTAAGAAGTTAAAAAAAAAAACCACACACAACCGTATGGCACAGGAGACTTATTGCATTAAGACACCATTTTAACAGATTGTTTAGTTTTGGTAATATAATTTGACATCTTAACATAAGCTGAGAAAGATCTCCCTCAAAACCTTTGATAACATGATTCATTGTCAAATGTTTGTTTTGCCTATCTGGCACTCATTAATTAATTCTTTTTAATATAGCTTGGATTTACTGATTTTGAGAAAGAGAATTATTCTTATTGATGTTGCTAAAATATCCAGGTGGCTTGAATTTCACCAACTAGATAGTTTAATCTAGCACATTTGTGGAGCCCTAATGAAATCTTTACTAACAGATGTGAGAAGCCCGGTATTGGAGCTAATGTTTGTGTCTCTATGATAATTAAATTAGCCCAATAAGGAAAATAAATGAACAAGAATGACCAACATTTTCCCCAAACTTGTATGCTAGTCTTTAAAATATTTCCCCCCTTCATGGAGTCTTTTAGTAATAAAACACAAATTGAGAATTTTTCATTTAACGATAGATAGTAATTTCTTCAAAAACGAGTCATGTACTAAATTGCTTATAATCAAATAATCAAGTAGCACGTCTTTTACCAAAAAATCGAATTCAAATTTAAGGTTTCTCGACAAATTCATCCTGAAGAATGAAATAATCCTTTCTTTTGGCCAACAGTATAAGAAAAAACTTTTTTTTTAAGTATTATCTCTTCAGAGTATTTTCTAATGGATAGGAAATGCCTTTCTCAGGTTGAATGATTATTTCCATATATAATTAGTTCCTGCTTACGACAGTGCCGTTCTAATGTCACGGCTCAATGAATCGGCTTTATAATTCATTAATCATAGCTTTCATTGAGCTTTTGGCTCCAGGTGACAGTGCCCAACACAGGCCAAATAACTTCTCATTTAAAGGCAATTTGTACAAATAGGAAAGGTTAGAATTCTCACATTCACCAAAGGATTGAAAGGTGCTCAAAAGCCAAGATAAGGCGTTTTATGGACGGCAAGTTCACGGAGGAAAGGTGGCTGATAGGTGACAACAGATGGCTTGCTAGGGAGGCCCCAGTGCAGCTGCAGATCAGAGCACATTCGAGGGCGCTCCGTGCGAACACGGAGACAATGGCGCCTCTGTTCCCGGCCCACGGCGCCCTGACCTTGCTGGAGGCAACGTGGTGTCACAGCTGCACTTGCGGATGGACGGTCAGTGGTGGTGGAAACCGGCCAGTGTGGTCCGCCCAGGACAAGCCCTTCTCACCCAACCCGAGTGCCTGCAGGTGTGGCGACCTGTATTTGTGTATGCTGCTCTATTTATTTATTTGCCAGGCCAATCAGCTCAGGGTCACATTCCCAAGCTAGATGTGTCCCTTCTTTGTCCCTTCATGAGAGAAAGAAAGGAAGAAAGAAAGAAAGAAAGAAAGAAAGAAAGAAAGAAAGAAAGAAAGAAAGAAAGAAAGAAAGAAAGACTTCTAATTTACTTTTACCAACAAACTGTCATACTTTAAGACCTCTTAGACCAGGAATAAAGATATGATTTGACAAGCAGTTAGAAAGTATATAGGTGTCTGGTTTAATGCACTGTAGGCGAAGTATCCATCGCAGGACATGAATAAAATAGCCCCAGGCCCTGGTTCATGCCTTAATTTAATACAGTCTTTTAAAAAGTTCCAAGACAACACTGTGGTTATGCGGGTGGCTTGTGTTTTGTGTGTTTTTGTGTGTTGTTGTTTTTTCATGAGGAGGCCTAGGATTTCTTTAGCTTGATTAGAAAATCTGTAGAAAGTGAATGCCCTTATTAAAGTGAAATTGGAAATAAATGTTTTCCTATTTCATGCAAAAATAGATTTGCCTATTAATTCATTCAAATAATAAAATCAATTATGTCTATCCGTGACTGGGCACCCAATGAGCCCACCCAATCCTAATGCTTTAGGTACCTCATGTAATTCACATGATGAAGACGGAAGGAAGATCACGCGAATCCCACTGACCAGAGGAGGAAATGGAGGTTCTGAGAATAAGCTGCCCGGCTGCCTTGAAGCTGGGAGGGGGGGTGGGGGGGGTCTTTCTCCAGGGCACTTAGTCCCAGGCACGCGGTCCCCTCTCCTGGTCCCGGAACTCATCCCTATAAAGCACCAGCCCTCTGGCAATTTCACCTTTTGAGCATTAAACACACTTTCGAGACAAGATTATGTGATTTCCATCAAATCACTAGAACAGTGATGGCGAACCTTTTGAGCTCGGCGTGTCAGCGTTTTGAAAAACCCTAACTTAACTCCGGTGCCGTGTCACATATAGAAATTTTTTGATATTTGCAACCATAGTAAAACAAAGACTTATATTTTTGATATTTATTTTATATATTTAAATGCCATTTAACAGAGAAAAATCAACCTAAAAGATGAGTTCATAGGTTCGCCAACACTGCACTAGAATGAGCTCTAACAGGCCTGGGATACAAATTTAGTTGGAGTGTTTCTTCAACCTGAACTATTTATTGTAACTAATTTACTTAAAATAGATCAATGTGTTCTTTTTATGGCAAGAGGAGCCTCTGGTTTACAGAATTGCCAATACGTGGGGCAGAAGGAAGTATTTTGAAGATGGCTGAAGTATTGAAGGTATTGTAAACCAAATCGGTGGAACAGTTGAAGAAATTTGAATAAGGTCTGAAGGTTAGATAACAGTACTAGATCATGCTAAGATCCTGATTTTGATTATTATCTTGTGGCTATGTAAGAGAATGTCCTTATCTGGGATAAATAAGCATAAAGTAGTTAGGGGGAAAGGGACATTATGCCTACAATCTATTCTCAAATGGTTCAGGAAAAAATAGATCCCTATCTATCTATCCATCCATCCGTCCATCCATCCACCGAGAACAATAAAGCAATTGTGTTAAAATGGGAACATTTTGGAAATCGGGATGAAGGATATATTTTTGCAGCTTTTCCCTGTACCTGTAATTATTTCAAAATTTAAAATGTAATTTAAAAAAAGAAACTTTAAAATAAGGCTCTAGACAAGACATGCAATTCTGGAGGGCACCGTGCCAGGCGTGTAGGTAAAATTCTCGTGTTTCCTGAGACGATCACTGCAGGAAATACTTCCCTCCACAACGTTTGGGGCTTGGTTTCTGAAAACCAAAATGACCATCGAGTTCCGAGAGCTAAAATAGGGTCATTTCCCAGCTATTTATTTGACTGGCCCCCGAAAATGTATTTCGCTGAACAACGTGTACCAACATTTAACAAGTGCACTCTTTTCTGGTTAAAGGCTCCCAACAACTATATTATTGTCTCCCTTATAGACAAACTAGGAGCCCAGCGCACAATTTGAAATCGCGCGGTGCCGCCCACCCTCCCATCCGGCCCTGCCTCCGTCTCCGGCCCTTGAAGCAGCTGTGGCCACTGCTGAGCAGGCCCTCCCCCAGTGCAGGCCTGTGAGGCCCCTGCCGCCCCACCCCTGATGCTGCACACACAACCGCCTCCTGTCTGGTCGACCTGTTATGGTGTCCCGGTTAATTAGCATATTTCTCTATTATATATATATATATATATATATATATATATATATATATATGATGTTTCTGCATGCTGAATTTTCAGTTATCAATACCAAACATTAAAATATTCCAATAAATGTAGGAGGTGCACAAACACCATGGTTAAGATTAAAAAGTGCCTTTATGAAAGTATATGTTATACCCAAGGGGAGATGACATGAACATGGAAGGTAACTTAAGAACTAAACTAAGAAGGTAAAAGAGCCCTAAAATTTAAGAGCAGGTGCGACTACGCGTCTGAAAGAAGTAATAGTCAACCTATATTTCAATTCTTCATGTATTGAGTGGTTAATGCGTTTTCAGGTTGGCCTCTGTGCTTGACATCAGATTTTCAGCAGCATCTATAAATTTCGAAAAATGAATGGAGATTGAAATGTCAACGTGTGACAAATGGCGTTGGCAGCGTCCACAGTCTCTCCTGACGTAACTGGGACATTAAGAACTTGATGGTGGGAAACTAGGAAAAGCCCTGGACCCAAAACCCTTCCTAGCCCTGGGTCTGGGACATACACAAAGTCACCAAACTGCCACCCTCCTCTGGTCCTCAGTTTCCCTGTGTATAAAACAGAAGTCAGCATATATGACATTGATGGTGACATGTGGCCATCACACTCTGACCTGCGACACCTTATGAGCTCACCTTGTTAGCCAGAGGACATATGTTCCCAGGGGAGCATTCCGATTGTGCTGGGAGGAAATTGTATTGGATTTACTATTGCTTGAGAATGTTGAGCTACCTGCTAGAACTCAGCAGTCTTTGGGTTACGTGAGCAGCGTTGTTTTAGTGAGAACTTCCTTTGTAATAAGAGAAAGTGGCAAGCAAACAAATGTCTTTTCTTCTTAGGTTGAGTGTTCGAATTAACTCATTTTTCTACTTTTTCCCCTCTATTTTAAAAGAAATGTTCTCATACTGAAAACATCATTAGGGAGTTTGGTAGCTCCATCTCTTTTCTTGGCCCAAAAAGAATTTACCTAAATCTTGAGCAGTCACCCAAATGCCCGTCTTTGGCATGCCACCTTAAATATTTTTCCACCTGTACTATTATATAATTTTCTTTTTCAAATTGACTCATTTTTTTAATCTTAAATGCTTACAACAACCTCATGCATACGGTAGTATGCGTGTCATCCATCTGCGTAAAATGCCCTACAGGTTAATAATGATGATTAATATTTATAGTTTACCAAATGTTCCCACATATTAGCTCATTTAATCCCTACAACAACCCCCAATTCTGCAGGTAAGACAATGGAGGCTTAAAGAGGTTTAAGGATTTGCTATAATTACACAGATAATTTATGATTCACTAAAGTTCAAGTTCAAGCCTTCTAACTTCACGCCCTGCGTTCTCTTTGCTACACCAACATTCTGGATTCCAAGGTTCATGTTGGTTTCTCTTCCCAAAAGCATTTTCCACTTCGGCTGTCTTCTCTTGCCCTAAAGCTGTGTGTGCTAATTTAGAAGAAAATATCCAGGGTTATATGTTCTCTGTTTGTCATTATTACACTCTAAACTAGACTTTATGCTCTAGGCTAAGTAGTGCAGATCATGTAATATATCATATATTTGATTTTTTTAAAGACAGAAAGTTCTGACATCTTGGTTTGATTTTTGTTTCCAGGATCTCATGAGCAGAAAGACCTGCTAACTTTCAGTTCCTAGAAATTGGGCTTATTTCCTTGTGAAGGCAAGCAAAACTGAATCCTTTTCCTCTTGGGTAAAGAAATCAGATAAGTTGCTGATTGGAGCAAGATATTCTGATTTTCATTTATTTCTTTTTAGCATGAATCGTCTCGGTTGGGGCGGGTGTCCCGGTTGAAACGGAGTTAACAATACAGTCAAAGAGATTTCCTTTCTCCCTTTCTTCCTGTGGAGCATGACCTTTGCTTTTTTCAACTTCCTCAATTTAGATTCAGTAAATTGTCATAGAGCGGCCACAACACCTGCTTGGGTACTTGAGAAATTGACTTTTCCTGCAAATTACCCTGATCAGTGACCTTGTCTTGGCTACCAAAGGGTCTGGAGAAGGAGGGAGGCTGTACGTGTGGCCATGCCCGGGCCCACGGTTGCTATTTAGCCCTTTGAAGTTCCCAGTTATCTATTTCATCACGTACCGACGCACATTCCGAAACAATGCCACAGGCTAATCACCCACCCCGAAGCCCAACTGTCGCCTCTGAGGGAAATCGCATTTGATCTCACAAGGGGTGGACCGCAGCCGCATTTCAGAGCTTCCCATCACGATTTCCATCAAGAAGGGGGCATGTGGTAGCGTTGCCTTTTGGCTGTGAGTGCCTATCCCGGCCAGGTCTCCCGGGTGAGTAATCATGGAAGAGTGGCATGACAGGCGATCGAAACGTCCAGGCGGCTCGCAGAACTTGTGTCTTTCCAAGGGGCTTCTTTTGGAAGAAAATTTAAGATTGTGCCTCCTGCCACACAGACATGGGATGAGATCAAAGGTCACCCCTGGAAGCTCAGGAGGTAAAATTATATTTTTATCCTCCGGCTTTGATTTGGGGCGGCTTACCGCGTTTTTTTTAAAAGAAATTAATTGCTCTCTCCAGCCAACAGGTGTGAGCCCTCAAGTGTGGGCCCAACGGCTGGCTGCCGGGCGGGCAGCTTAAAGGCCCATAACTCACTGCAACCTTGAGCTCCCTCAAATTGGTCCAGGAGAAAGTTCTAAAAGTACTTCAAGGCCAGATGACATGGGAACCTGTGTCCCTGTCAAATATCAAAGAAAAACAGTTAGACTGTAAAAATGTAAACTTATAAAGCGTGCACTTAATTCTGACAAGCTTTTAGGATCGAGTTGCAGGTTTTAGGCAATAAGGCGGCTTAGGCTGAAATCGGCCGTCGGACGCGGAACCTGAAAGCTCCTTTCGAATTATATGGGGAGCCCCTGACTCATTTCTCCCACATCTGTTCCGTTTAATTTAGGCAAGGAGTTGGATGCACAATTGAGGGACTCAAATTCACTCTTTACCCATGATTCTTGTAACTCCCAAAAGTCAAAGAAGATTTCTTGTGTGTGTGTTTTTTCATGAAGTTTCAAAGAGGTTCACTTGATTTTGCAACTGATTAAAACACTTTGAAAATATTGTTTCAAACTCTGTCATGCTGTGAATGAAAACACAAGGTGGTATTGTTTTTTTTCCTAAACAACTGAAAGAGCAGAGCTTAATAAAATCTTTTACCTCATCTGGGTCGGCTTAGGATGTCTGTAGAAAGCCTTGTGTCATCCAGGCCTCCTGAGCCTTGAACGTGGAAGGAAGGGAGGTTAGGAAAGCCGTGATACGGAGACCATCCAACCACCTCTTTCGGGATGAACGGAGACTGGCATTGAAGGATCATCACAGCTTCAGTCTGTGCAGATGCATTGTGGGTATGTCGGCTCATTGGGTTACAGCGAAGTACTAATGAGTTGAAACGGGGAGTATGCCCTGGAGTTACCTTTCATCAATTCAACAGCAACCGCCCTCCCCCTGTCCGTCAGTCATGGAGGACCACGCGAGGCCCTGGGGCGCATGGGGGGATAGTATAACTTTTCTAAGTAAATACTTTGGACTCACACATCTCGCCGGTCATGGAGGAGGAGAGGTGCCTTTGAAAAAAATTCATAGGACGCCAATGCCAGGTGTTTGCCCTGCTGGGCCCTCGAGTTCTCTTCTGCCCCGAAGTTCTGGGAGTCAAGCACAGTCACCCCAGGAAGTGCCCAGGGGGGCTCAGCCCAGTCCGTATGCCGGAGAGTCCACTCTGTTTCGGGTTCTCCAGGCTTTAAGGACTCTGCTGACTGAAGGGTGAGCGCATTTCCTGCTTCCCCTTGCTTCCAGCCCCCTCCCCCCCCCCCAACTCTAAGAAACATCAGCTCGGTGGCCAGGCTGCTGATTCCACACTGTTTTCTCAGATGGAAAGGGGGTGAGACCTCAGCATGTGAACTGTATTCCCCACAACATATGGTGGAGAAAACAGACAGTGGGAAGGGAAGTGATTTGTGACGGCCCATCCCAACGTGCATTCTATTGTGTTGCCAGAAATGATGGACTTAAATAAATGGCTCTTTTTGGAATTTATACTCGTGCCTTATTCCCATTTAAAAAAAATGGAAACGAAAATCCTCATGTCCACGTAGAAAGTCCCATTTATTTATGTGGTTCCCTGGCCGGGCCCCTCCTCCTCCTGACTCCCTACCCCAGCAGAGCCGAAGGCATCTTGTGTGTGGAAACTGCACGTCCCTTCGCAGCCCAGATGAACAAGAAGAGATGAGGTAAAGGGGAGGGTAAGCAATTAGTGTGGAATCCTAAACTCCAGATTCTTCTCAGAAATTTTTATGGCTTTTTGGAGGCAGCTGAGGGAGAGACTGGGTTCACTCCGGGAGACTACGAAGCCTGGTGCAAATTAATGTTCGTGGGTCCACATTTTCTGCTGTAATTTTGTCCATCGCACCGCCTATTGTTGAGAAAACATTAGTACCTTTATGCTGGCAACACAGGGATCTCAGCTTCGGTCTGTTCACGTGCGGGAGTGGCAAGCATAATTAGATGAAGTGCTTTTTAAAAGTATTATTTACAAATATGCTGGCAAAAGAATCATTTAAACATTTTTCCTTAATGGATTTAAAGACAGGCAAATGAAATTAATCAAGAGAGTCTTGCAGTTCTTAATTTTATGCTTTGCGGCTGGGGTGGCGGGCGGGGGTGGGGGGGGGGCGAACAGCCTGCCACGGGCCTGATACAGAGCAGTACCATGTGAGCACATCATAGCACCCTTGTTACAAAGAAGGAAAAAGCAAATTAGGCCAGGCTAAGATTTAGAATGCCTGCAGAGCACGGAGACAGGCTGGAAACGAGCCAGGGGTCACAGTGGACCAGACACGGAGTCACATATGTAACCCTGCTTATAGATTTTTTTTTTTTAAGTGAGGGGGTGGAGAGATGTAAGATACCGGGTTGTAAAACGAGGAGTTTGGAATAAAACATCTGAGGTCGGGGAAAGCCCTCACGGTGGGCAGTTCTGGTTCTGCCAAAGAGGAGCGATGAGGAAAGGTTGAAGATACATCAAAGCCGGCCACGAAATTTACAACCGGACTGAAAACCCACAGACGTGAGGAGCAGCAGCAGTGGAGATACAGACACAGGCCAGAGGCCGATGGAGGCTCCTGCAGACCAAGGAGTGCCTTCATCCTGGCTCTCTGGACCAAACCAGTGCCAGCACAGGTGTCGGGATGTGGGCGGATGGCACAATGACCACTCGTGCCAGTTGGGTCAGCCTCTTCGCCCTGATGTCCAGGGTGGGCCAAGCCTTCCTGACTGGCTGGAGAGAGCATCTTCCCACCCATTTCCAAAAGTACAGATCCTTCTCACGGCCATCCCTCCCAGGAACTTTCCTAAGCTCTCAGCCAGCCTGCACAGCTCCTTTGAAGTCCTCTCCCACGCCAGAACATTGTAACTTCCTTTACTTTCTGCCCTCGAGAGCTCACATAACCAACATTCTCATGGCTAGCTCTCACTGAGGACTTTTCTTGTTCTTTCCATGCGTTATTTAATTTATTCCCCCCATAGCCATGAAGCCCGTTTTAGAGGCGATGAAATGAGACGCAGGGACGTGAAGTCATTTGCCCCAAATCACATTGGTGAAATCAGCCAGCATTCACACCCGGGGGGTCAGACCCTAGAGCACAAGCTCTTAGCAACTCTGCCTTGTAAGCAATTTCAAGGACACATTTGCAGCGTGTCTTCCAGCAATTGTGGGTCACCGCTGGCCCATGTCTGGGTACCAACCTTATCCTTCATTTTATCTGGCAAGCTCGCTCCCCTGTCCCATTGCTGAGTTTCTCTCTTGCTTACTGTAGTGGGCCGAATACTGCCCCCCTCAAAATTCATGTCCACCTGGGACCTCAGAATGTGACTTTAGGAATACGATCTATGAAGATATGATTAGTTAAATTGAGATGAGGTCAGACTAGATTGAGCAGACCCTGAATCCAGTGACTGGTGTCACTGAAGACAGGACACACATTGAGAGACAGGGAAAACTCTACGTGGCAACAGAGGCATCATTCGAGTGATGCAGCTACAATCCAGAGTGCCAAGGATTGCCAGCAGCCGCCAGAAGCCAGGAAGAGGCAACGAAGGATTATTCCTAGAGTCTCTGAGGGCATGAAGCTCTGCCACCACCTTGACCCCAGACTTCTGACCTCTGAGGCCATGACAGAAGACATGTATGCGGTTCGTGGCGTTTTGTTACGGCGGGTCCTGGGAAACTAATAGTCACCTTTTAATTTTGGTATCCCATGATTAGGTGCCTTCATCTTTGTTTTCGCCCCAAGAAATTGGATAAAAATGTATATAAATAAAAGGAAATTTCTGCAAAGGACTCAAAGAAAATGGCTGAAGAGATCTTTCACTCAGAGAGGTCTGACTTAAGATATGGAGTGTGTGACCGTGAAAATCACTCTAGAGGAGGCTGGAGTGGACATGGCAAATGGACGATGGTTATTCTTTAGAGTAGCCAGAGCTGGGGCTACCAACCAGACAGGTAGCCAGGCAGTCACAGAGGCCGATGTGACTGCTGGTGGGGAGAGGTGTGACATACATGCATTAGCAGAGCAAACGGACAGGGTTTCAATACCCCAACATGAAAGCTACAGGCATACATGCCCCCAGACAATTCGGGCCGATTTGTCAATGAGTGGCTTCTCAGAAGGGCATGTATCACCCCTGGTTATCAGTTATCCCACATTTGACACAGCCTAGGGTTTCAATAACTCTGCACTCATCTCCCCCACTTTGTGGCTGTGAGCTTGCTCTGGGCAGCTGGATCTTTCTCACTTAACACTTCGGCACTTGGCATGATTCTTCCCTCCATAAACTTTGTTGAATCTGGGAGGAAGGAAGGAAGAAGACATTCCTCTCTGTCCTGAGAAATAATCGATGCATTTTAGATGGAAGAAACTTAGAATAATCATGGAAAACGCTGTAGGCCAAAGCTTTCAGTGTGAATACTAACACTAACCACGTGCTTCAAAACTAGCTATTACCCAACTTCTTGTACCAAACCCATCCATGATTGATTACAGGATAATTAGCTAATATGGAAATATTTGTATCATGAATTACTAATTTCAAACTAAGCTCCCATTCACAATCCCCCCTGATCATAGCCAAAGCTCTGGGAAGTAGATGGAGCAGATATTAGTCCATTTCAAAGAAGAAGCAACTGAGAGCCGGGGAGGACAACAACTGGTGATCGACTTTGGCAACAGAGTCCTCACGGGACTTCACTCTGGAAGGGACCTTACAGACTGTCCACTTGGACCCCAGACCAGGGAACTGAGGCTCAAACCTATTTTCTAATGGGACCAGCAAGGACCAGGGCCACCATGGATGTGAGCACACATCCCAGGGAACATCAGAAGATATTATGGGGTGGATCTGGCACAGTCCTACCTGGCCACCTCTGGCTTTGAAAGCCTCATCTCTGAAGTGGAAGGTTTGTAGCATCTGGTATCGAACAGCATTCCTAGTTCTGAACCAAACCAACCTCTTTCTAGTCTTTTTTTAACCATTTAAATTCTTTAATGTTTACCCTCCAGCTGACACACCAGATATAAGCATGAAGCAAAATGTTATCATTTTGAGTAAACACAGCACTCAAAATTCTGAGATATTAATTTTTGTGAGTAAAAAAATTGTAATTTTAGTTTTGTCTCATAAGTTGGATGTAGGAGCTTATTACAGCCAGGGACTCCGAAGGTGCTCAGAAGATGTTGAATAATAGCTTTGCCATTAAATTAGGGAATCCCCCAGCATTGCCAAACCTTGAACTTGGCTAAATTTGAATGGCAGACATTTATTTGTCCAGATTAATTATAAACAGGTCAAGAGGATGCAAATTAAAAATTTCCTTGTGGATGTTTATTGTTCGAACAAAAGGGAAACATTTCTAAATAAATGATCTGTCACTACTTTATACACGTCTCTTCTTTGCAATCCACCCTACACCCCACTCCTGGGTCCATCTTTCTAATGTGTCTCCTTCTGTGTGCCAGTCTCCCCCACTCACCTTTAAGACCACTGGTCCTACCTGTCCTGCCTCTTGGCACCCTTTTCCCACAGTGTCCCTTGATAAACACTCCTGGGCAGAGGCCCTAGAGGTATGTCCATTCATTGTCGCTAGAAAAGGTGGAGGCCCACCCTTATGCCTTTGCCTTCTTCTCTTTGGCTGAAATCTCTTCTCCCTTTTCCATCTCAGACCTACCAGGTGTACCGGTTAATAATGTGAATTTTTTTCAGTAGATGGAGTTACACATCCTAGGGCCAGCCCAGCCAAAAATAACGAAGCAGAGACATGTCTATACCATTCACATAGCATCTCTTCATCTTCTTGTCTCTAGGTCTGGCCTCCCCAGCCAGACTGGAAGCTCCCTAAGGGCACAGACTAAGTCTTCTTGACCTCAGCAATGGCCTTAGAGAGGCATAACAGATAACTCCTGACAATAAGCCAGAGAGCCGGACCCTGGTCTGGTTGGGAAGTAGTTTCTCCATGTCGTAATGCTTTGGATCTGTTGGTGAGCCATTACTGAGTCGCTCAATAAACTCAGTGTTACACTCTTCCAGCGCTCAATTCCTGACTCTCAAATGCTTCCTTTCTTATAAAGGTTTCATAAAAGATAGCTCATATCTTAGTGTATTGTTTGATGTCACTTTCCTCTTCCACAGACTTTATATTTGAATCTCCTAACTCTGCACACAGCAACCTAACTGAACAGAGAAGTTCTCCCTGCTGCATCTCCAAGAGAAAGCCTTGGCCTCTCTTGCTCCCTGCGCTCCCTGCCTCTTGCAGAATTATGTTGGCAGATGGAGGAGACCCAGATCCAAGGAATTTTTCCATCACGTGAGACTCTTGGGTGCCCAAGAAAATTTCAGCGACAGTGTACTTTGCCTATAATTTGGGGTCAGAATGGGTACCACCTCATTTCATCATCATTACATGCTCCTCGGACCGGTTCCCACGTGTCAGCGCGCTGCACACACAGAGGCCAGTGGAGGAAGCACCGCAGGGTTTGGCCTCCATTGCACAGAGGGAATCTGAAATTCAAAGAAGATGCCATTTCTCCATCTTGGGTCCAGATGAGGATTCAGAGCATAACTCAAGACTTTCAAAAGATGATTCATGAGTTGGAGGAGTTATGGTGTGGAATATTTGAAGGGCGTGGAGAAGTAGTAAATTCCCCTCTTCTCATTGTTTCCAAACAAGTCTTCCCGTGGTTGCAACCTGGAAGCATTAGAGCAGGTAAAATATTCCCCTTTTCAGATGGTAGAGAGGAAACCCTTCCAAAAAGATTAGTCTTCATGGTTTTCTATAGAAGAGAATTACCTATGTCACAGCAGGAATAATACACACTAGTTGTTTAGTATAAATCTTGGGCGGACCCTATGTTTTGTTCTGGTTTTTATAGTGCCAGTTCCCTTTCTATAAAACTGGGGTAATAATATTTGCCTTCCTTCCTTTCCAGGGTTCCCAGCAGGATCAAAATGGATAAAAGATAAGAAAGGACTTAAGAAAGAATAAGTATAAGGGAGCATTGTTTTTATTCATGAGGGTTTGGCTAGTTTTAATGTTGCACATGTCTTTAGCAGAACGAGTTGAGTACCGATCTCTAGGTTTTACATGGACATTTGCTGTGTTTGTTGTCCTACTGTGCAACCCGTACCTTCAAAATTATTATTTTTAAGCAAAGCTCTTACAATTCTTTAAAAATAAAGATAAGTGAGAACTTCTGCTCCTGGGAAGGTGAAGTAGACGTATGTTTTCCTTCCTCTCCCTCGAGTACAACTAAAAACCCTGGGCATTATATGTAAAACAAGCATAAGAAGACTCTGAAAGGTGCGAAGAAGAAGGCACATGGGCTGGTGACTACAGGACCCAGAGAATGAGTTGAATTTTATGATGCTGCATACACCCCAGACTGAGTGCTGAAGGAGCTAGCAACCTAGAAATGTCAACAAATGCAGACAAAAAAGCTCCAACAAAAGCCTGGTCTCTCTAGCCAAGGAAAGGAGCAGCCTAGCAAGAAAGAGAACATTTAGAAAACCACCACCCTCTGCAGCTAAAATCGCAGAAAAAAACCTGTAGCCCCACCCACACCACAACAGCAAAGGCAGTGGGAACCTAGACGTCCGCCCTCACCAGTAATGAAGTGAATGGTGCCAGCTTCCAGCCCAGGGCTTAGGAGATGGGCAGCTTCTGCCTCCTGTCTCTTGCAAGGCTCACTCGGAAGGAAGCCAGCTGCCACGTGCAAAGATGGCCTTCTCTGAGACCTCCATGCTGTGAGGAAGCCCAAGGTAGCTGTGTGGAAAGGCTGCGTGGAGAACGTGGGATGCCTGGCGAGCCCCGGCTCTGCCACTATCCCAGCCCACTGCCAGACATGTGGGTGAACAGCCACTTTGGACAGCCCAAGCCCAAAACGGGGAGATAGAGAAACAAGGAACGCAGCCAAGAGCCAGAACCACGTCCCTGGCATGTGATCCCCAGTGAGCCATGCCAATCATCTTTAGCCATTGGAGTCATTGTGATCAGAGATTAGCCATCTCTACTGTGCCCTGCCTGAATGCCTGACCCACAAAATCATCAGCAGAATAAAAGGTTACTGTTTAAATACTAATGTGGGGCGCTTTGTGGTGTGGCGGGAGAGAAGCGGAACCCTGATTTAGCCACGTAGTCAGCACTAGCGTGCGTTTCCTCGCGGTGGGGAAGATGCTGAACTTTGGGGTCGGGTTGACCGGGGTTTGAGACTACTCTCTGCCTTGTACTAGTTGTAGAATCTCGAGCAAGTTAGGCTCCCCAAGGCTTAGTTCCTTCCTCTGTAAAACAGAGATGAGAACTATACCTACCTCATAGGATTTCGTACAGATTAAATCAGGCAATGCATGTAATTGCTCAAGGCATAGGTATTATTTTAATATGCATTACATAAAACATACATAAATACTATATCATATATCATAGGTGCTCAATAAATACTCATAAAAAACAAATACTTTTATTGTTTCACTGCCATTACTATGACATGTCTAACTTTTCTGCTTTGGATAATAAATGAAACACATATCTGCCTTCTTCCGGTCTAAAAATATATTTCTAATAAAAGAAGATGACTAAGAGGAGGTTGGTTTTTTTTTTCTTTTAAATTAGGAAAAGATTAACTTCTATCATGGGTTTCCCTTGTCAGACTGTAGTGGTTTAATCAGCAGTCTTTCAGATCACAACAGTCTCTCTTAACATTCAGGCAACATTTTCCTTTCAAATACATGGAAAGATCCCACAGTCTGAGATCAGCAAAGCCAGTCCAAACTAACGAACTTACTTCCTCCCTCCCTCTCTTCTGTCCTCCTTTTCTCTTTCCCTCCTTCCTTCCTTCTTTCTTTTTATTTCTTTCAACAAATACTCATCTATTCTAAGGAAGAGCCAGGTCCCAGACCAGGCCCTGAGAGTTCAAGCGCATAGCAAGGCAGATACAGGCCCTGATCTCCTGTAACATGTAACTTATGGGGAGACTAACATCAGCCAGTCAACCAATGAGTAAATGTAATAGTACAGCTGTGGGAGTGCCTCAAGGAGAGTTGTGTTGTGTTACGCAAAGGGGCCCTTACCAAGTCTGGGGCAGTGGGAAAGGGAATTAGAGAAGGCTAATTGAGGTCTAAAGAATGCATAGACTTCCCAGATGATGAGACTAGCATGTGCAAAGCCCTGGGACAGGAGGGAGCAGGAGAAGGCCAGAGGGCTGGAGAGCAGAGAATGGGAAAGAGAAGGGTGTTAAGTGAGGCTGGAGGGTGGGCCTTGGAGGTCTTGGGAAGGACTTCAGTCTTTTCTAAGAGCAAGAAGAAGCCACTGACATGTTTTAAGTAGAGGAGTGATATTCTCAGGTTTTCACTGTTGGATGATTGCTCTGACTGCGGTATAGACAATGCCCTAGGAGAGGGGGAAATGGAGAGGAGAGACCATTGCAGTAGATAAAGAACATGCGTGTATGGCAATAGTGGAGATGTTTTCAAGAGGTACTTTTAAAGTAAAATGGACACATTCGGTAATGCATTGGAAATAGACACAGAGGAAAGACACCCCTGAGTTTTGGTTTGTGCCACCAGGTGATAGATTGCACTTTTGACTAAGATAGGGGACCATGGAAGATGAGCAGCTTTGGGGGAAAGAACAGGGGTCTTGTTTTGCATCCTTTGAGTTTGAGGGACCCGTGAGACGTTCAAGTGCAGAGTCGAGGAGCGGTGGGCTGTATGGGCTTGGAATTCAGAGGGAACTCCTGGGCTAGAGACGTTAAGTGTGCAAATACTTTGCCTGAAGTGGTGACTGGTGTGGGTAGGATGACTTAGGCAGAGCGAGCAAAGCGGGGACCGAAGGCTGAGGCTTATGCAGTGTCAATATTTAGCGTTCTTGGAGAGGAGAAGAGGATTCGGAGAGAGAGGAGGAAAACTAAGGGAGTGGAGCCTCCAGAAGACAAAGGAACAGTGGGCAGCATGAGCGCTGCCTCAGCATCTACTTTCAAAATAGAGGAGGAGGACAGCGTGAGGACCTGCTGAGTGCGCCTCTAAAGTGAGGGATGAAAACCAAGTGCCCATTTGATTACAGAGAAACACTCCTTGGGGACTTTAACAACGCAGACTGGGGGGACCAGACGGAGTGAACCAACCATGAGCAAAAACGGAGGAGATAGAGATGGTGCGTTAAAGAACTCTTCAAGACGCTTTGGGTATTGAGAGGATGAGAAAACGCAAGGTGGCCGCCGGTGGGGGACTGGGAATCAGGGAAAGATCGGTTTCATTCTGTGAGATTTGAGCAGATTTAGAAGTCAAAGGAAGACTCCGAGAGGAATGGGTGATTAATTCAGAGTTTAGGTTTCTTAAGAGGACAGGAGGGGGTGGGATTGAAAACACACATGTAGGATTTGGTCTTACACAGGGGAGATGGCTTCAATATTGCAAAACAGGGGTGGGTGCACCGGTGTTTGGAGGGTGAGAGGCGGGGGAG
>NW_005871393.1:711723-759403 GCF_000147115.1 Myotis lucifugus | reverse complement strand
TCCTCCACCAGCCTTAGAAGCCAATGCATGGAACTTTCCAGCAAGAGAAAACGCGGACAGTATTTGTATGCTACCTCCATTTCTCCCGGAGCCACAGAATTCTCCAGGAGACCTCTGGGCCCTCCCCCAACCTGCTGGGCAACTAGGAATTCGATGGGGCCACAAAGATTTGGGCTCCAGGGCCCTTGGCAAATGTCCACAGGTGGCCTGCGGAGTGCCGACCCATCAGAGCTTCCCCAACAAATGACTCTAAGATATCCAGTGACTGGCATGGCGCTGATGGCAACGGCCCTCCAGTCGGTGGAAAAAGTACCCTCCCTCCTCCAGAGGAACCCTGGGCAGCTCGGGCCATCATTACAGCTCGGACGCTGAGTCATTGGGTCCATCAGTCCATTCCCTGCGCTGCGCTGGGACCCAGCCCCGCTCCAAGCTGCCTGTAGAAGGAGGTCCCTCCTCGCTCAGAAGCGCTCCGGGGGTGGAAACTCCACTTTCTTTGGCAGTTCACCCCTTGTTTTGCTTGTTCTCTTGTTCTGCGCAATCCCTTTGTGTGGGGTTCTCTTTTTTGAAACTTCTTCCAGCTCCCAGCGGTGTTTTCCCTCCTGTAACTTAAGCGACTCCTTGGATAACATCTTCTCACCGATTGTGAAACTGCGGGAGCCCCGCCTCCCCGGTCTCCATCCGACAACAAGGGGCAGCCTCTCCCTGCCCTGCTCTCCCGTCCTGAGGGGCTTCCTGTTGTTTGTGTGGGGTTTCCTCCGCCCCTTGGACAAAGTCTCCAAAATCAGTGCATCTTAAGAAGAAAGAAGAAACTCGCCGCACGGCAGTTGTTGGGCGTGAGCAGACGCCAGGTTTTTCAGCTTCTGGGTCGGGGTGTGGGGTGGCGGTCCTGAAGGACGTCAGGGACAGTGACCAGGAAACTGTTTTTCTTGGCAATGTCAAGAGGTGATCAAGGTGATCTGACAATTCAGTGTTGATTGAAACACATATGTGGACGACATGTCCAAGTATGCCCACCGCCTTCGTAAACAAGGCCCAAACCCCAAGGCTGTTCATTTCCTCCCTGAATATCTCTCTCTCTCTACCTCTCTCTCTCTCTTTCACCTCTCTCTCTCATTCTCACTCTCTCTCTCTCTCCCCTTCCCCAGCCTGTTCTCAGCTCCCCTGGGCACCGCACCCACCCACACCCCCACAGCTGCCTTTGGGCAAACCCCATGCTCCTTTTGAAGTTCAGCTGTTCCATTCAGGCAGCTGGACGGCAGGCTGTGAGGCGCCCCTCAGGCTCCTCCCGGCTGGTCAGAACCCGGCACTGCACTCAGGGGAACTTGGAGCTAATCCGAGCCTCGTTTCCTCCTCCCCCTCCGGGCACTGGCCCTGAAGAATGGCGGGTCATTTTCTGGATGTGTGGGCCCCCATTCCCATCGATTGCCATCGATGTTTCATCATTTGAAGAGTTGAGATCAATGATCCTCATTGTGATAGAAGCTGGGGTCCACTCGAAGCCTCCCCTCCTCTGGGAAGACCCCCCAGCACCACCCTCGTCCACCCTGATCTATCACCTCTAGGTCATGGCTTCTCAGGGTGAGGCCCATGGATGCCCAGCATCAGGATCACCTGGAAACATGGTAAAAAAAAAATGCAAATTCCCCGGCCCCCTGCAGACTCGGTAGATCAGCCTCTCTGGGGATGGGGCTGGGTGTCTGCACCTTGAGCCCCCTCCTCGGCTGGAAACACGGCTTCTGCTCAGCGTGGCGGGGACATACGTCTTTGGCTTTCCCTTGAGCTTTCCTTCCTTAGACTGTCCTGTCGCTCTGCACCTCCTCTCCTCGTCCTCAGGTGAGGTCTCCAGGGCCAGGGCGAACCCACCACGTGTCTGAATCCCCTACAAACTGAGTCAGTGAGCCTCTATTGGCCGATGTAACGTGCCAGGTGCAGCGAGCCCCGCAGAGCCCGCAGCCCGGTGTGGCCCACAGGACCCTGGATAGAGAGGTGCCCAATGAACGAGGGTGGGTTAATCATTCGGCGTCACCTGTGTCTTCTTTCAAAGGACCGTCCCCATGGGGTCCTTCAGACAGAATGCCGGCCATGACCGTTCTTCCTGGACCCCATGTGATGGGCTGAATACTACTGTACCCAAGACTTGGGGCGAATGTGGCACCTACTTCACAAGGTGACGGGGAGGTGTAAATAACACGGGGCATGTAAAGTGCCTAGAACAGCCCCTTGAGTGTGGGAAACTCGTGAAAGCTCTACTACTGTGAGGATGAAGACAATGATGATGAGGAGGAGGAGGAGGAATAAGAAGATGACAGTCACTCAACTGAGATTTCAGAGGACACACTTCGAGGTCTTCAGTTGGGTGTGCCTGACTGATCAGGACTCAGGCTCCTCCCAGGCCAGTGCAGAACTGTAGTCATCCCTCTGCCCCCTGGTCTTGGAGGGACCAGGAGGGACCAGGAGGGACCAGGTGTGCGGGGCCCAGGAAGAGGTGTGCATACAGATGGCCTTGGGTCCTTTCCTGCCCCCACCAGACGCACACTCCCCACACTCGCCCCTCATTGGTCAGCTCTGTCTCATTTCCTCACCCCGCCCTGTTATTGGTTGGCTGCCAACTAATTCCCCACCCCAGTCCCAGCTTCCGGCCTCCACCCTCCAACTGGCCAGTGGCTAATAAAGATAAAAGGTGTTAACTTCTCAAGAATGTCCTTTTCTCCCAGAGGAATGGGAACACTGTCAACTTTCCACAGAATGCATCTCCAAAGGCACAAGTTCAGTACATCTTATTTGTATATTTTTACACATAAATGTTAAATGTATACATTTATGGTCCATTTACTTTCCAAGGACTGAATGAGGATTGCTACAGGACCCATTCAACAGAACGTTAAACATTAAAGGGAAAAGACTAAGATCTTTTAGTGGTCAGAGCGGGGAGGTAGGCATCCCTATTCCGTAACCCGGCCAGCGTGTCCGTGTAGCTAAACATTCCATTGGACCTCGGCCTTCCCAGCAAATGAAACAAATTATTTGGGAAAGAGACCCACTCCCTCAATTCCAGAGCTATTATCTCCCGGCAAAGATGGCTCTGGGAGGTTTAGTAAGGCCTGGGGCAGAGTGAAATTGACAGCTTGCCCCTCCAACTTTAGGTTTTAGCGGTGGCTCCGTGAGGGCCGGATGGAGCTGGAGAAAGGAGATTTTGCTGAAGTTGGTCAGTTATCAGAGGGGTGCTGTCTGCCATGAGGCCAGACACAGGCACAGCCCTAGGCTGTGGTCGGCAAACTACAGCTCCCGAGCCACATGCGGCTTTTTGGCCCCTTGAGTGTGGCTCTTCCACAAAATACCACGTGCAGGCGCACGTACAGTGCGATTGAAACTTCGTGGCCCATGCGCACAAGTCGGTTTTCGGCCTGGGCGAGTCTATTTTGAAGAAGTACTGTTGATATTTGGCTCTGTTGACTAATGAGTTTGCCGACCACTGGCCTAGGTGGACAGGGATGGGGTCTTACCTGAAATGCCATGAGGGCCTGGAGTTCCTCCCTGGAGAGAGTGTCTGTGTGTGTGCGCCGCCCTCACCGTTGGGGTGTTCTTTCTGTTATGAAAGCAAAATGGGTTTCAGTTCTGAAAGTCACCCCCGCGCTCACTCGGAGCCTGGCCCTGGCCCCGGCCCTGGGCGAAGGCCACCGTGGCCACAGCGGTGCCGTCCTCCTCCTCGCAGACATCCAGGACAAAGCAGACACACAGCTTAGGAAGGTGAGATGACTTTTGAAAATTAGACCAACTCTTCGAGGGCTTATTTCCTTGATCTCTAGACCTACATCCATGAGCCCCCACTCGGAGACGATCCGGGCCGCTGTTCGGGAAGGCGGCTCCGAGGGGCTGAAACTGACATTGTCTATCCAGGAAAGAAAAGCGACACAACACAGATTTCTTTTGCTTTTTTTTTTAATGCCCGTTTCCAAGGAGCCAGCTCCTGCCGAACGCGGCCTGATAGAAATTCAAGATAAAACTCTCAGGGATTCTGCTAATCATAAAGTGCCACTTCACAGACAATCTGTACCCACTGAGAGCAGCCCCCATTCGCGGAGGTTCTTTCTTAGCTGTTCTAAACTCTATCTCATCAAACGCTTATCTTTTAACTGTACGGAGCCGCACTTACAATGATAAATTTCAGGAAGAAGGGAGGAGAGAAGGCGTTTCATGAGTAACTAGGACTAGACGACAGCCAAGGAGATATCTGTCTGTCTTATGAAGAATTCAGCCCCTGATCTGTGACTATTCTGGGCCCGTAGGATCGGCTTTGCTATCACAGGACCTCTCGCTACTATGATACACGTGTAAGGTGATGCCCGGTGCTTTCTCCCGACGCCATTGGGCATGTCCAGGTTCCATCAATGGTGGCCAGCTCTTTAAACTGTGACGACATACAAGGATTTTCCTTTCTGGCTCTTCTCATACGGTGCTGTCTATCAAACAAAAATTATCTTTCAGAAGTTGTTGCTTTTTTATCTTCTGTTGCTTAAACAATCATCTTCTGTATTGTTGAGAAAAACTCAAAGCTGTCAGCTTTTGTGGACTCAGGTCTCTGGCAAACTCAACACCCCCCCCCCTTCTCAGCCCCATCTGCTTATAATTTAATGCTCTGTATGTTTTAATCATTTCATTAGGCATGACTTTATTTTGAAATGCAACTAATTCTTCAGTTCAAACAAACAGTCAGTAATTCTAAAAATGAGACCATTCTTTTCTTCTGGATAGAGGTTGGCTTGGAAGAAATATCACACCTATTTTGAGAAGGGTGAAAGAATTAAAGGGCTCTTAATTTTTTTTTTAAGTCATTGCTTCTTAAAAGTGGACAAGATCTTAGAAATTTCTCGATTCTCTCCACAGGTATCCAACTAACTTTTGAAGAAATGTTCCCCTGTCTTTCTGAATACTTTGTAATAACGCCACTATTATTATTATTTAGGCTTATCAGCAAATACACTTTAAAAAACAACTATGTCATGAAATACTTCATCCCTATATTTGTGACAAAGAGCACAAAGAAGGAGCTGGCCCCACTATCGAGCTTGTATATTATATGAGCTTATTTTCTTTTTTGGAGTTGATTAAGGCAAGTAGGATCATACTTAAGGGGGCAGAGAATTTACAAGATGCTTCGTGTAATTTACGTGTGTTGTCCCTAACATTCAAACATATTCTACAACAAAAAATGAAGCTGCTGAAATTTCAGGAGCATATTATATTGATGTCCCAACTTATAACATAAACCTGATGTCTTTATTTTCGATACTTGTATTAATATCTAATAATAAAATGCTGTTTCAACTTTTTAGAAGCACAATAGCCTTTCACATACAGGAGACACTTAAGTTTTTGTTGAAGCATCCTGTACAATAGAAGGCTAATATGCAAATTGTCCCCTCCGGAGTTCGACCACTCGCTATGACATGCGCTGACCACCAGGGGGCCGCGTGGAACAAAGGAAGGCCCCACCCGGCAGCAGGAAGGTCCTGATTGGCCCTGATAGCCAGCCAGGCCTAGGGATCCTACCTGTGCATGAATTTCGTGCACCAGGTCTCTGGTTAGTATATAAACAGGTAGTATACACATCGATGTTTAACATTTGCGTCTTAATGGAGCCTTCATAGCAAATGGTACAGTGCACTTTCTGATACAGGCTCTTGCAGAGAGGATCCCCCTGGTTCCAAAATATAAGCCATAACCATGCAAATTCCACATAAAGAGTGAACCGGTGTTAACCATCTCATAGTGACGCTGTCTTGGAGGAATTGTTTTAGAACACATTTGGGATGTTATTGACAGATGGGCAGCGAGTGTGGCTGGCACAAATGGTTGTCATACGCCATCTAGTGGCTCAACGTGAAACTGTGCTCCTTCCAGGGGAAGGGCTTTGGAGCAAGCTTGTCTCGCTCCGAATTTCCGAGCCGTGGGGCAGCCAATGCACATTTGTCCATCTCGAAGGCTTTAAACAGAGAGGGACCACTGAGGACAGCAAGACACTGCCTTCCAAGATCTCTTAGTTACAACTAAGAAGTAACTTAGCCAGGGAAACTGCCTCTTACCGGATCCAGAGACGCGAAACGGGGAAGCAAGTGGAGAACCCTTTGCCTGCAACAGTTGTGGTTTAAAGCAAGGTAAGGAGCATGCCCTTGCCTGCCACGCTTCCCCCGCGGCAGCCGTCCCTGTGTGCAGAAACCCACGACCTGGCCAGGACTCCACACCCCGCAGGGCTTGCTCACGTCGCTGAATTTGCTGCGAGGGAAGGCTCTGTGGCAGGTGTCCCATTCGACCCAGCATAACCGTGATGTTTTGCAGTGGATGACAATATTATCTGTTGCCATGGTTGACAATCTGATTTTTTAACTTCCTAAATTTGGGGCTAGTATAGAAAAAGAGTGAATAACTCCAAAATTAATAGAGAAAAATCAGCGTCTCCGGGTTTATTCTGGTGGCGACGGGAAGTCCAAAACAGAGGGGGCACCTGGAGTTCTTGCATTGATATCAGCTTTAAGAATCTTCAAGGCAGAGTGAGACAATAAGTCTGTGAGGTGTGAATTTCACACACACACAGATCACTGAATAAGCAGGGTACGGGTACGGTGGAATGGTGGGAAGAGCATTTGATATTTGAGGGTAAACAACTAAAACGAAGACACACTGTTTAAGAACCTCTCAGACACAAGTTCGCTTCTCCCCAGTTTCCTACGCTGTGCATGGTGCTTGACAATGCTGCTTTCCAAGTCAGTTAACTGCTCTCTAAGACCATCAAATAAGAAACGATTCGCATGTTAGTTCCAAACTAGGAAATCCTGTACCATTTCCCTTTGATGTTAAGGTCAATGCCCATTATAAATAAATGCTTGGCGTATATAAATGCTCGGCCTAAAAGATATTCGCAGCTGCTTTGTAAGCTGTAATCCCCATCCCTATGTTGTCATACAGCTTCAGCGACATCACAAACGTGTATTTTTCAGTTTCTTCTGTGTTTTCATTTTTAGAAAAGGCTGCAAACAAGTAGCAACATGAAGAGTCTGATCGTTATACAGGTGACGTCACCTACCAAAAAACCTTGAAATATTTCATCACTTTGGTGCACTCTTCTCAATGGAAAACCCATTGTCTGAAAGCTGGACTTCGAAAAATACAGCAAATCAGACTGGGGCTTAGCTCTCTGCCGTTGCCTGCGTATTTAGATGTCTACAGAGATTTTCCCCCCCCCCCCCAAAGCTTTCTGCTTTCCTTAATCTTAAACATTCAGAGCGGTTGCTTTCTTTCCCCCCAGAATATTTACCTATTAGCCGACGTTCTTGTTGAAAAGGAAATGAGACTCATTTTCGGCTGCACCGCGCCTCACTACAAATCCTAATGGTTATACGATGAGAGAGAAGAAAAATAAAATCTGCAAAATTCCCGTCTCTGGCCCTTGGCGTTTCTCTGCCTTTCCTTTTGCTACCGAGTCCTCTGCCGCAGCTCAGCTAAGGCCTGAGGCAAACGCTTTTTCTCGCTACACCTTTAAGCACACCTCAAAATAAAAGTAAGGAAAACGCTGAAATTCTCTGCCCATGGCCTATCGGAGTCTGTGGTGAAAGCCCCTGTGGCTGCCATGATCACCTGGGCAAGCCGGGGGGATCACGCCGTTCTTTAAAATATCTGAGTCCTCTGTCCACCTTAGAGAGATGTTGCTGGGATAAACGGAGACAATTTCAGGAAGGCTGGGCCCAGAGGCATCAATGCAACGCATTGTTTTGAAGGGCCTGGCTGGAGGGTGTAGCTTGAGGTACAATCAAGACCTGTTCTGTCATTGTGCAGCACAGTGGGGCTGTTTGATCTGAGTCCTCGGGTAATTGGAGTCTCTGCCGCATGTGGAATCGGGGCCTCAGCAGCTCAGCCCCGCAGACCTGAGTGGGGCACCCCTGACCCCCGGGACCCCGTCCAATGTTCATCCGGGTTTCTGCCTGGGCACAGAGGTTGTGTCCGAGGGGAGAAAATGAAGGTGCAGAGATTCTAAATGGAAGACGTGCTGTTTGCTGGCAGGTACACAGAAGGAAGCAGAGAGTATTCTGCATGGGGGGCGGGGGGGGGTTCCCCTCAGCACATTCCACAGCCTTCCTTCCCTCTACAAGAATGTTCGTTTGCTGATCTCACGTCACCCCCAAAGGCTTCCTTTTTCAACGGGATTTCCGTGGAATGCACCTGCCGCCCCAGATCACCGCCACGCTTTTCCCTCCAGCTCAGAAGGTACGACGGTTGGTTTACATGCCATTCGCTCAACAAATAGTTACTGGGCACCGACCAGACGCCAGGCACTCAGCTCGCTGGGACTCGCCGCCCCCAACACACACACACACACACACACACACACACGCACACACACGCACACACACGCGCACACACACACACACACACACACACACTGTTTTGCCCTCAACAGGTAGGTGCCCAGCTGTCCCTTTTGCCCAGGACTAAGGGGATTTCGGAGCCGTGGTGCTTTAGGCTGTAAAACTGGTCCAGTCCCGGCAGCCTGAGACCGCTGGTCACTCTACCAGGAGTCCAGCAGGTACTGTCGCCTTCTGTGGCTCCTTGTCATCTTAGGAGGAAGTCTGTGCCCCAGTCCTTCCCCCGTGTTTTCACGTCTAAGACCCAGAAGCTCCACGTGGTTGAGCTGGACAGGGCCGCAGCCATTGCCCAAACCAAACGCTTCCTTTTCTCGATAATCACAGGGCGGACCAGGCTCTGAGGGGCTAGCAATTCAACAAACTCCACAGGTAACCAACCAGCCAGTCAACTTTTCCAAACCCAAGAGGCTCCGGGCAGCAGGCAGCCCAGGAGAAGCCCGTGCCTTCCGTGCCTTCGTGGCTCTCAGCTCGTGGATTTGCCCTGTGGGCGTCGCACGTCTCTGCTGGTGATGAGAATTGTGATACCAGCTCCAGTTTGCACCTAGAGGTCGGCCTTCCCAGCTAACTGGCGGGTGGTGCTGAGTTCTCCCAAGTCCATCCGCAAGTCTGTGAGAAACTTTCACGCCTTGGTTTTTTAGCACGTCCCTTTTTTCCCTTCTTCACCTCCCTCCATCCTTCCTGCCTGGCCTGTGACCAGCGCACTGTGGGTACCCCCTCAGTCCATAGTCCTATAAGGCACCCACTGAGCAGGGGCTGAGAACAGAAGATAACGAGTGAGCACTTTGCCACCAAACTGCCTGGCTTGGAATCCTAATTCTGTGGCCTTGGGTGAGTCACTTCCCGGCCCTGGGACTCAGTTTTCCCATCTGTAAAATGGGCACGATAACAGTATCTATCTCCCTGGGTTGTCGTAAGGAGTAAATGAGTACCTGTGTATACAATGCTTAAAACAGAGCCCGGTGCAGAGTAATACTCGAAATGTTCGCTCTTATGAGCATCACCCAATTATTATCCTTATCCCTGGTGGGCAGGTCCGCTCTGCAGCAATCCCAGCCGGGAGGAAGGGCGCCGGGCCAGGCGCAAGGTGGTGGGCTGAGCACCTGGACAGCCACTTCCATTTAGACTCTGCAGTGAGTTGTTGGCCGTCTCGCATCCGGAGCAGGGTCTGTCTCTGGGACACGCGCTCAGCCCAGAAACGGTGCGTTAGATGGTACCTCTTAGGCGGCACATCAATTGCTAATTAAAGCGGCATGAACCCTCATGGGATGGGAAGCAGGACTCTCATCTGCCCACAGTGGGTTGGCCCGGGCTGAGCGGCCGCCTGCCCATCCCCGGGCACGGACCTTGGGGTGACGGGGGTGCTCGGGGGCAGACAGCCGGGTGTGGGACCAGGAGTTCCCAACTTCACGATCCGCTCATTGTTCCTGACAAATCCTCATAGAAGAAAGGCAGAGACAAGACGTGCTCGCGCCAACCAGTCCCAGGTGCTGCTAATAGTGCACCTAATTACTTCATTATTTCTTGCCACTCCAGCGAGCAGTTTGTATTTACGGTCCTGTGTATGCTTCTATTACTGCCGCTTATTGTGACGATCCCAGCAATTCTGAGGTGTCTCTGAGGGCCTGGACAAGTCGAATCTTGTTTTTCTTGATTTCCCCGGGGTAGGAGGGGGGGTGGGGGAGTGGGGATGGGAGGGGAGGGGATGGAGACAGGAGGAAGGAGTTTGGAGGGAAAATATCTAGCCAGCATGACCCACAATTGCTCATCTAAGATGAGTGATAAATGATGGGTGATTTTGGAAACGCGAGGATTTTAAAGCAAAACAAACAGACCCTATCCTGTGAGTTCCAAGGCCAGCTGTGGCGGGAGAGGGAGGAAGGCGAGCTGGAACCGCCCTGGGCCTGCGCCCGACATGGAAAAGGGCTCAACCCCCAGCCCCGAGTCACAGGAAACAGTCCCCCGGGACCTGTCGCCCTAATGAACACCAGGCCGCAAATGAACCAAGTGGTTTTGGGAAAACACTGTGCGTTCCAGTCACTCGGGCATCAGTAGATCTGTGATCTGCGAGAAGTCAGGGCTGGTTGTTTATAGCTCGTTAAGATGGTGATTGTTTACAAATTACATGTTGCCTTTGAAAGAGCGGGCACCTCTCAGTGGCTTCCTGTCACTCATCGCTTGCCTCGCAGGGGTGCTTCCTTCAGGGGATAAAGGCTGCCTGTGGTGAGTCCATCTAATTGGTGCAACTCTTGGCTTTGGGGTCCCTCCCTCTGCTCTGTCCCTTCTCTCCCTTATTCCTGTGTTTACAACCAACCCTCCACCCAGCCCTGGAAGCGACATCTCAGACAGGCCCTGGCCCTGCACAACCTCCTGTGCTCTCATTATTGCCGACGCCCAGAGGGGGGACTGCAGAGCCCTATCTGGACCCCCCCTCGGGGCCCCCTTCCTTTCGAAGAGGCTTCGGGGCCCCATTTACCCACCTGGGTTCATTGATGTACAAGGTCAGGGGCCAAAAGCAAGTAAGAGAAAAGGGGGTCAGGTGAGCTCCTGCTACTGTCGCTGATTGTAAAGGAAAGTGGCCACACCATGTTGGGGGTCCTGCATCCTAAGTCCCTCCTTGGACGGAGACCCAGAGGGGAGGTGACAGTGTGGGGACACAGCCCGGAGCAGGGCCCAGGGTGCTGACTTCCTGTGCGCACAGTGCCTCGGGGAGCTGCTTTCCTGTCTTCACTTCCCTTTATAAACCTCCCCTTCCTTCCTCTCCCCTCCCTCCCTTCATTCCCTCCCTCCCTCCCACCCTACCTTCCTTCAACAGGTAACTTGGCCACCTTGCTCACGGCAGGCAGGTCCTGGAGTTACGGAGATGAGTGTCCGAGGGCCAGGGGCCAGGAGCCCAGCCTTCGGCTTCTCGAATGAGCCACAGAAGAGACGCAGCTGCCTGGGGTTGGAATGCGCTCTGTTGCTGCTGCAGCCCCTAGGCATTCATTCCCCCTGTGGTCTCAGAGGGCCCTCCTCCCCTTGTCTGTGTCTCCCATGACCAGAGCCCTGCCTGGCTGGCTGTGCTGTCCGGAGCCAGCCCGCTGGACTCTGCTAGGGAGGCGGGGGCGGGGGGAGCAAGTCGATTTCCTTCTGGGAGTAACATGCCGAGTGCTGTGGGCTTCCATGCTGACCCGTCACTTTACCAGGCGCCAGGTGCACCGGCCTGTTGCTGCCCGCTGAGCGCTCTGACCCCATGTGGGCCGTGGGCCCAGCCCTCACTACTTCCCAAGAAGCTTTGGTTGGGTTGGATGCTGAGAGCCATCAATAAGCCATCGATCCTTGTTAAAATCACCTGGTCCCAAGGCGGGGGCAGATCCCACGCAGAGCTTCTGGTGGGTGATTTGCGGCCAGAGCCGTGCACAGAGGACCGGGCCCCAGGAGAAAGTGGGGAGCGATCGGAGGTGACGCTCCTCACCTGTACCCCACTCCAGCCCTGCTCTTCCCACCTCGGCCTGGCCGTCCCCAGGGTCCCCTCTGGAAAGTGTGTGCAGTGTGGCAGGGACAGCAACGGTAGCAACAGGTGAGAAGCCCAGTCCTGGGGCTCGCCCTGCGCCATCGCCTGCAGGGACAGCCGAGCTTGGCTCAAGTGCGTGAGCTTCCACTGTGTCTAGACATTTCCGTCATGTTGTAGACACTCCGAGGAAAACCCGCAAGACAAGCTGTACAGCGGGACCTCAAGTAACTCTTCATTCAATGTTTCATTATAACAGCGATGAGGCGCCATAGGACCTTCACTCTTGCTCATATCCATTAGTCCAGGGTAACACTCGTCTCCTCATACATTGTTTTGCCGTGGTTCCCAGAACCTATGAATGACGTTACGTTCAGGGAGGACGTACTGTATTCATTTTCTGGGGCTGCTACAGCAACTTCTCCCAACCCAGGTGGCCTGAACCAGAAACTTGCCCTCTGGGTTTCAGAGGGTGGAAGTCTGAAACGGAGCTGTGGGCAGGGCCTGCTCCCTCTGAAGGCTCCAGCGAAGGACCCCTCCTGCCTCTTCCAGCTTCTGGCGGTTGCCGGCCACACGCAGAGGGCCTTGACTGGTAGACATGTCACTCCAATCTCTGTCTTCGTCATCACGAGGTGCTGTGGGCTAAATCGTGTCCCTCTGCCCCCAAATTCCCATGTGGAAGCCCTCGCTCCCCAGCACTTAGTACAAATGTGATTGTGTCTGGAGATAAAGAGGTGATTAAGTTCAAATGGGGTCACCCGGGTGGGCCCTAATCCAGTATGGCTGGTGTGCTTGTGAGAAGATCAGGACACAGATGACAGGCAAAGGGGTGAGCATGTGAGGGCACCTCGAGAAGGCGGGTGCAAGCCAAGGAGAGAGGCCTCAGGGGAGATTAAACCTGCTGATACCTGGGCCTTGAGCTTCTGTGAGGAAACAACTTGAACTTTCTGTTTGGTGTTTTGTTATGGCAGCCCCAGCAAACCAATACACATGACATCATCCGTGTATGCCTCTCCGTCTCTTGTCTTCTTAAAAGGACCTTAGTCCCATCGGGCCCATTATGACCTCATCATGAACTACCGCTGCAGGGACTCTATTTCCCAACAAGGTCACATTCTGAGGTCCCAGGAAGGACATACATTTTGGAGAGGACACTCTCCAACACATGCAGTGCCGTTTGCCCGAAAGAGTGATTCCCCTTAACCCATGATTGACATTGACTGTGTTTTATGGGTCTCAGATTTCTCTCTCTCCCGGAGGGAAGTCAAGGGACACTGGGTGCCATGAGGCTGCCTTGCAAAGGACAAGAGGCTGATAACAATGGCCTGTGCTTCCATAGAGGCTGGGAGTGTCGGTCTAAGCCAGTGATGGTGAACCTTTTGAGCTCGGTGTGTCAGGATTTTGAAAAACCCTAACTTAACTCTGGTGCCGTGTCACATATAGAAATTTTTTGATAATTGCAACCATAGTAAAACAAAGATATTTTTGATATTTATTTTATATATTTAAATGCCATTTAACAAAGAAAAATCAACCAAAAAAATGAGTTTGCGTGTCACCTCTGACACGCGTGTCATAGGTTCTAAGGAGCCAAGAGATGGAAGCGCTAAGGCCTCCCAACAGCCCACACCTGACAGAGGCCAGGGGAAGGCCCGCGCTGCTTCCCCCAGCTCTGTCCATCCACAGGCTGACGGGCAGCATGAGGGCCGCGTGATTTACTGTTGCTGACCCCTCTGGTCTGTCACTGATTCAAGCGTTTCCTGACCTGTTTGCCTGGAAGGGGAGTGTGAGATGGAGCCACTGGTTTGATTCCTTCCCATCAAGAACATGCCAGCTCAGCGAGGATGCGGGGAAAAAGGAACCCTCGTGCACTGCTGGGGGGAATGCAGACTGGTGCAGCCACTGTCAAGAACAGTATGGAGTTTCCTCAAAAAACTAAAAATGGAACTCCCATTTGACCCAGTGATCCCACTTCTAGGAATATATCCCAAGAAACTAGGAACACCAGTCAGAAAGGATATATGCACCCCTATGTTCATAGCAGCACAATTCACCATAGCTAAGATTTGGAAACAGCCTACATGCCCATCAGCAGATGAGTGGATTAAAAAAACTGTGGTACATCTGCACAATGGAATACTACACTGCGGTAAAAAAGAAGGAACTCTTACCATTTGCAACAGCATGGATGGACATGGAGAGCATTATGCTAAGTGAAATAAGCCAGTCGAAGAAAGACAAATATCACATGATCTCACTCATTTGTGGAATATAATGAACTACATAAACTGATGAACAAAAACAGATCCAGAGACAGAGAAGCATCAATCAGATACTCAAGCCTCAGAGGGAAACTAGGGGAGGGTGGGGGTAAGGGGGAGAGATCAACCAAAGGACTTGTATGCATGCATATAAGCCTAACCAATGGACGCAGACACCAGGGGGCAATGGGGGGATAAGGACACATATGTAATACCTTAATCAATAAAGAAAAAATATTTTAAAAAAAGAACATGCCAGCTCTTCTCAAGGACGGTGTGGGGGCAGGAGGTATCGCTAGTTCTATGGGAAAGAACAAAACTTTGGTGATCCTCAGCCTTGGCCACACATTGAAATCACCTGGGAAAACTTTTAAAACTACTGATTCCTGCCCCCCTCCCTCCCTCAGAGACTTTGATTGAATCGGTCCGGGATGGACCTGGGTATTAGGATCACTGAAAGGTCCCAAAGTAACTCTAATGTGTGCCTGGGCCGAGCACCACCTGCGGGACGTATCTTAGAGTCCTGAGTCATCACATAAAGGGAGTCACGGAATCGGGGGAACTCTAGGCCAGGCACTCTGACTCCCTCACAAGACACAGGAGCCCGGCCAGGGTGGCTCAGTTGGTAGAGTGTTGTCCTGTGCACTGATCGATATTTCTCTCTCACATCAATGCTTCTCTCTCTCTCTCTTTCTCTCTCTCTCTCTCAGCATGCCCTCAGGTGAGAAGAGAGAGAGAAAGAGAGAGAGAGAGAGAGAGAGAGAGAGAGAGGAGGAAATTGGCACCCAGAGAGAACCCAGAGAGCCAAGATGAAAACCCCGGGCTGGGCTCCTATCAGCCACTTAGGTTTCTCGCTAAGTTTTCATTTCCTTGCTGCAAATTCACATATTTAATGGTTTGGCCCAGCCCTCTGTTCTGCCTTCCTTTCCCCCAAACAGCGGCTGTTATTATTGCTGGTATTTTTATTATCATTATTATCATCACTATTATTAGTCCTTTATTTCAATTTTATTCAATGTATGGGGGTGCCATTGGCTAAGAAGGTAAGTTGCAAGTGTACCGTTCTACAATACATCATCTGTATATCGCATTGTGCGGGAGAGGGTAAGGGGGTCAAATATATGGTGGCAGTAGAAGACCTGACCTTGGGTGGCCATCTGCCCTTCAGCACCTCTGCGGGCTTTGACCTGGTATTTACTGACCAAACGCCTTATTCCGTCTACTCTTGAAAGTGTGCTGCCGCCTCCCTATTGTTGTGACACAGGCTGAGCCCCAGCCAGTCGTCAGCCAGGTGAGAATGTGGCCTTGCTTTCAGCAAACGCTCCCACCCCTTGGACACCCTGACAAGCCCACCTGCCCGCCTGACCTCCCGGGACCTTGTGGAAGTTAAGGGCTCAGCTTGACAACATTTACAGCCAGAGCCGCCTCGTTTTTCCCATCAGCCTTTCCACTCGTCCACTTTATTTTCACAGACGGAAGAGCTGCGACTCGCACCGTGAAGTCCCCAGCCTGCTGCTCCCAGTCCTCTGCGCTGGCCTAGGATTGGAGAGCAGGGCGGTGGGAGGGTCATTGGACAGAGTGACGTTCAGCCCACTGGGGTGAGAGGCAAGGGCCGGGTTTGTTGGAATTTGGAAATAAAAGAAGCCTTTGTGCCCTTTAAAAATATCAGCTTAAGGAAGGAAGCTCTTTATAATAAAACTAGTTTCACAAACTGGTTTTTTCTTATATTTATTATTGCTTTTTTGTGTTCATTACTTATTTTGTAGGCCTTTCAGACTGTCTTCTTGTTGTTCCTTTTAAACCAGGTCTCCTCTCCCTCCCACTCCCCGTCCCCACCCCCACTCCCCACTTCCATCCATCTTCCCTTCCCTCCTCTTTCCCCTCCTCCCTCCCTCCCCCCTCCCTCCCTCCCTCCCTCCAGGAAGCACATATTCCTTGAAGAATCCTGACTCTTACAAGGTATGTTTTCCTGTGACTTTCACACGATTTATTACTTTACCCTTAAGGATAATTTTTTTAAAAAACAAAAACTATGCTTTGACTTTAGTGCTCAAAGGAAATTTAGTTTTCATGGAAATCCTTGCAAATCACCCACTTAAAATAACGAAAGCACAATCTAAGTGTTTATTCTCTGGGGGCACAACACTCCCTAGCTTGCTGGAAGGCCTGGGGCACCCAGGGTGCCGGGACCTGTCTGCTGGGACAGGAGGAGTTAATTAAATTACTTATATTTAGTGTTAATTTTGTCCGGGGCTTGTCAGATAATAGACCACAAGCCTGGGCTTGATTGGAGCAACAGCCCCGGCGTGAGAGGCGTCTCCTGGGCTGTCCTATTGTCAGACTGATGGAGTTGCCATCTTGGTTGCGATCAGTTACCAATGTGGTTCCAATATCATTTCAACAGGTGTCCGAGGGGGCTGTGGTCAGAACCGCACAGCCTGTCCGACGGAAGGGGCTCAGTGCGCCTCTCAGGAGCTGGGGAGGTTTCCGAAAAGCCATCACTTGGGAGAGAATTGAAGACTTAACTAGGGGAAGCTGTCCGGCTGCCCACACTGCTGCTGGGCCCGGCTTGGAGCAGGGTTTATGGATGATATCAAAGAGTCCTGAGGATCCTGCCTGCTTTCAGAGTGAACCCTGCTGATTGCAGACTAAAACTTGCCTCACTGGCCCAGCAGGTGTGGCTCAGTGGTTGAGTCTCAACCTATGAACCAGGAGGTCTCCTGGCTCGATTCCCAGTCAGGGCACCTGCCCGGTTTTCAGGCTCAATCGCCAGCCGGGGCCGTGCAGGAGGCAGCCGATCAATGATTCTTTCTCATCATTGATGTTTCTATCTCTCTCTCCCTCTCCCTGCCTCTCTGAAATCAATAAAATATATTTTAAAACTCCCGAAGAGTTCACTAATGCAAACCTGAACTCCTCGGGAAGTGAGTTGTGAGAAGTCCTAATAAGCATGAAATTCTATTTCCCCACAATGTATGGCCTGATGCCCATGGCCTATAGCAGAGTGATTTCCCAGGTGAGGGAAGTATTGGGATCACCTGGGCGGTTGCATGGATGTGGCCTCAAATGCTGTTTCCCATATTTGGTCCCAAATCCTGAAAAGCACTTTCACTCAAATGAAAAAGACTTTTAATGATTCCCTCCCCACCTCACTTTGGTTTAGAAAACTAAACACAAGGCACAGCCTCTTGTGGGCCTGGACCTCTGCCCACACCCCTCTGCCCACGCCCCGATGCCGTTGCTGAACCCAACGATGCCATTTTCTCACTGTATGAGAAGGGAAAAGGCGGGCCTCTGCCCTTCAGAAATTTAACGTGAACTTATATTCACACTAGAGGCCCGGTGCACAGATTCGTGCACTGGCGGGGTCCCTTGCACCAGTGCACAATCGGGGCAGGGAGGGACCGCAGGAGGGCTCCAGGGCGTGTCCAGCCTGTCTTGCCCAGTCCCGATCAGCCAGACCCCAGCAGCAAGCTAACCTACCGGTCAGAGCGTCTGTCCCCTAGTGGTCAGTGCGCGTCATAGCGACTGGTCAAAAGGTCGAATGAAAGGTCGAATGAATGGTCGGACACTTAGCATATTAGGCTTTTATTATATAGGCTACTGTCTGGTTAGTGAAACTTCCGGACAAAAATCCTTTTTCCTCCCTTCCTCCCAAGCGTTCAAAGCTGGAGTCGGGTCTCTGAGTGACTGCAGATCAAAGCCTAGGACCAAGATAACATCAAGTATGGTGAGGCTGTTTAACCCTTCCTGCCGCACGGACCAAGCAAGTCCATGATGGCAACAGGGCTGCCACCATAGAGACAAATCTTCCAGCATCGACCAGAGGGCCAGGGCTGTAGACCTCAGGGCCTGTGGTTGACGAATCTCAGAGTGAACCCGCCCCCTCTGTCCAGCCTCAGAGGAGAAGCACCGAGCATCCGGCCAGTCTGCCAACAGAGAAGACTCAGGGCTGGCTTTTGGCTGGGCCCCCAGCAAAGCCCCCGAAGCCCAGTTCACCCGACAGCAAGCCCCACAGAGTCCCCGGCAGCCCTGGTCTCCGCAGCAGGCGAGCAGCTGGCGCAGCCGCGGGAGCGAGGGGCCTGGGAGTGGCTGTGTGAGGAAATGGCCCACCCCCACGGTGTCTCGGCAATCAAGTGTGCTGAGCAGCAGACAATGATGGCGGAACACCTGGCTTCGCTATGGCCTCGCCTACCTGCCACGGGCACTTTGGACACAGCCTCACGTGTAGGGCGGAGGGTGGAGAACCAGCTGAAAGTGTATCTATTCATCATAGCAAGACAGGGGGAGTCAGACCATGGTCCCTAACATTTGGAAGAGCTAAACCCCGGGCCGGGGTCTTCAGAAACAAAATGCCATTATATACGCAGACTGAAGGGGGACAGGTGGCCCGAAGGGGAAAGAATTCGCAAAGCTGCATCCCTGATACTTCCTTGGAGACGGAAGCATGGTCCCATTTATTCCATCAACAAGAGTTGTCACCGGCTGGTCGTAAAGAAAGAATGAGTCTCCGCCCTTCGGAAATGCAACGTGAACTGATTTTCACATACTGTTTGGTATCGTTTCCACATGTTAATTGTCCGTAAGTAACTTCCCAAACAAAGATCCTTTTCCCTCCCAAGCCCCCAGAGCTGGTGCCAGGCCTCTGAATAAGTATACATCAAAGCCTGTTGTCTGACAAGCCCAGGACAAAGTTAACATGAAATATAACGAGGTTGTTTAACCCTTCCTATCTCACAGCTCAGATAGAAATAAGATCATTGCAGAATGCCCTGGTAGAGGAAAATCTTGAAGTAATAATCTGTGTTTTCTGGCTAATGAATACAGACTTTTGGCACTAACATCATCTCATATATAACATATGTATATACATTTATGCTCTGTAAATTATATATACTGTGTACACCTATTATAAAATATAAGAATTATATTCTTAAATATCAGATTTTTATCATTAACTTTTTTTCTGGCTTCTTATCACTTATAGTGATATTTGTTTGAGTGTATTTGTTAAAGTGTATCTGTTTGAGTGAGTTTAATTTCTGTCACTTAGTCCATGGTGCACCATGGGGTCCCTAGCCCCATTTGGAATTAATGAGAAGACACAGGAGCGAGTGAATGAATGAGTGAACGAACACTGTGCTCCCCACTGCTGATTTCTCTCTTGCTGATGGACCATCTCAATTTCAAGATCCCCTCATAGACAACTGGGGTCCCATTCCACTTCCTTCCACCTCGACTTCCTCGACTGATCTGTGGTCTTTTTCCAAGAGCATAGTGAGGCTTAGAGAGAGCACTATCGGAAACGTATTTACTGGCCTTCCCTGACGTCACTTGGCCAAATATGACTGAATCTTATGACACAGAGAGAAAACGAAGTTATGTACTCACTCGGTATTTATTCGTTTGGGAACGGGGACACAGTACCCAGCACACACCGAGGATGGATGTTTGCCTGCGAGGTGCCTGCCTCGGGCTCCTGCGGGAGACGGGAACGGGTCCCCAGCTCACGTCGACTCTGCGTAGCACGATTCCTTACGTCTTAGGGCACAATTCATTCTGATCATCGATGCTGGTTCAACACGGGTCTTAAGTGATTTATGGACGAGTTTTGGGCTGCAGTATCCTCACCCCCTGCTGCCACAGTCTGTGGACGGTCAGATACAAAGGAGCCGGAGGCGGACAGAACGGGAGCAGGAGCGTCCGGTCTGAGCTCTGTGCCTGGGGCAGCTCAGCGTGGGGACAGCCCATGCTAAGTCCGGGCTGCGCCACCTCCGCCTAAACCAGAGCTTCAGTCAGACACGGGGCAGGCCTGGGACGGAGCTTCAGGTCCAGGCTGAGAGTGAGGCCAGGGAGCCTGGAACGGGGCTGGGGCTGTGAGAGTCACAGTCACGTGGTTCTGTCTGCCCAGGCCAAAGAGTGTCTGTCTGTCCCAATACCAGCCCCACGGGCCATCATTCCGCTGCTCCTTGGGTTTCGAATGCTTTAGGATTTTCCTTATTAAAGGCAACCTCCCTGGCACAGGTAGGCTGTGCGCGGCTGAGGCTTAAAGAGGGTGAGTGCTTGTCCATCACATCCCGGGAAAGGGCGGTGCTGGCGTGCCCACCTGGCATTACCTGACACAGTACTTGCTTCTCCCAGGATGCCAGGAGGATGCTCCGGATACACACCTTACGTTCCCACCTTGGATCTGGCCTGGGGTCCCTCCCGGCCTCCCTTGGAGGGGCCAGGTCCGGTGCTGGGAGGGGCCAGGTCCGGTGCTGGGAAGGTTGTTGACAGGCTCCAAGGGCGGGGCTGGGGGGTTCCTTTGCTCCCCCAGGTCTCCGTCCGCCACTGCCAGGGCACAAGGCCGATCAACGCCGTGTGAGCCGGCTAAGCAAGCACAACCCCAGAGCCAGACCTCCAGGCACCTTCCAGACGGCCGACTCTGAGCTCCTCCCGTGTGGAGACTGTGGAGCCACCTTGGATTTACAAAATTACATGCTAAAGGCTCTGAGCCCGAATGCTCCCTGAGAGTTGGAACTGTGTCTGCTCAACTCTGCGCTGCATCTGGTGTGCCTAGGACCTGGCCTGCAGTGATGTCCCAGTGAATGCTGGGGAAGCGATGAATGACGATGAATCTGTACCTTCTTCCGCTTAGAAGGGAGAAAGCCTGAAACGGTGTGTGTGTGTGTGTGGGGGGGGGGGCGTCCTGGGGCTCTCCCCTCTAGACTTCCCATCCCCAAGGAGAGAAACGTCCTTGCAGCTCTCTAATGGCTTCTGGAGCTTTCTGTGCCCACGTGAGGCAAACCCGTGACATTCTTAGGACACCGGGGAGCTGCCTGGGCGCCGGGGAGCTGCCAAATTCAATGCTCTCCCCGCCAAAAAGGAGACAAGTACAGGCCCAAAGATAGTTGATGTCGAATGTACAGGGGGAACCTGATGTCGAACGTACAGGGGGAACCGGAACCGCCGCTGTTTCTGGGACACGTGGAGAGAGCTCCTCTCCCTTTCTCTCCCTCTCCCTTCCCAGAAAGGTCTGGCTAGAGGAACTCGGAGAAGCCCCAGGCCTGAGACTGGAAGGGGGCGGCCCGTAACTTACCGCTTATCTGGCCAGGACAGGCTGAAACCATTAGCTGGGCAGGCCTGGGCGGGGGTCCCCCACGGTGCCTGGCACAGGCAGCCCCGAAGGGCAAGCAGGGGCCTGGTCGGCTCCTAAATCTCTCAACTGAAATGACTGGGGCAGCAGACCTCCGCACACCCAGCCAGTCCTGCCCTCCCACCTCCAGAGCAACACGCGCCCTTTCGCAAAAAGGCACAGACACCGATCACATCCATCTGCCGCAGTGTCTTTCCCATCGTCGTAAAAAAAAAAAAAGAAAGAAAGAAAAAGGCCTTGATCGTCCCCTGAATTCGATCTGTGATTTTTTTTGAATGACCGTATAATAATTAGACTGTGAAGATGTGCCGTTAATCCATTTAAAAGTGTAAAGAAGTCCATTTAATGAACATGATAGTCACATTAGACTTGGAAGCACCCAACTCTTTTGTGGAATAAAAAGAAGTTCAATGAGATTAACTTCTCGGAGTTGGTTTGAAAGAATCCTCAACTATGCCTTCCTCTGACCGTATGCGCCTTCTCGCCGGGCCGACACCGAGGCCTGCGGCCGGGCGGGCGAGCAGGAGGCCGCCGGACCTCATGCCGCCGTTAAATAATGACAAAGTAAAGAGGATCGCTCCTACTCTCCGTCCCCACTCTGAAGCGATGAGGCCGAGCTCCTGGCACCGGTAATTAGGAAACAGCATGTCAATCTCCCGGTTTGGTGGCCTCTCCTGCTTTGGGAGACACGTTCGGACATGATCCAGTTTACTGCCTGGCACACAGCTTTGTCTCCTGGGAGACCCCCTCGGTCCTATCAGATGCGGCCACAAATCAGGTAACGGGTTCTGTTTTCAAATCTCAGGACGAGGCTGCGGGCCGGAGCCGGTGCCCAGGCAGGCGCTCTCTGCGCCAATGCAGAGGGTCAGAATCTGGATGTCCTCGCCGACTCTGGGGGTTATTTATTTATTTTTTATTTCTTGAAATTTTATTGTATTTCACCCAAAGTTCCTCCATCTTCCGCTAGACCAAAAAGCTGGCTTTCTCTCGTTCTTGTTCAGAAAAGGAGCGGGTTTTCCATCACCTCCTCCCATGCGGAGGTTTCAGAAGCACCCGCCTCATCTGTGCCCAAGATCACAGCGTGTCTTCTCGGACAGGTAGGGCCCTGCCTTCTGGCTGTGAGCGGCATAAGGGATCTTGATGCAGCCTGGCATCGATGCACGGCCCTGGTCCTCTACCTTTTACATCTGCATTTTTTTTCCTTGCCTCTCTCCCTTTCCCTCCCGTTCTCTCTTCCTCTTTACATCTTTTTAAATTTTTCAAATATCGTTTACATCCAATATAATTTTGCATTAGGGTCAGGTGTACAACATAGTGGTGAGACAGTCATATACTTTCCACAGTGCTCCCTCCTGGGGTTAAAGAGCCAGGTTTTAAAGCGGAAATGGATGAGTTTGAAATAATTACAGATTTAATTGATTTTTTTTTAAAGGAGGCTAGACCGGCTGCATCCTGAGGATTTCCATTGTGGGCACAGAGTTTTCCCACGTTAAACCCAGAAGATGGGATCGGCCAGACTCCATCTCCTACCCCGTGCTTCTCCCTCAGACACCCGAGTTGCTGCCCTCTTTTTAGCTCAGGGATGCATATTCTGCCTTAGACATTGGCTCCCTCTCTGGTCCATAGTTGCTAAGAATCTGAAAACAGGCAAACAAGCAGACCACCGAGGTGTGTGACACACCCTACGGTGTCGGAAGGCCACAGGTATAGCTACATGTTCACCAAAGGAAAGAAGGCGTCCGCCGTGAGGAAGGACGCGCCCAGCAGAGCTGGTTTGCAGGGAGCTGGAGAGCAGGCTCGGGAAGAGCGTGTCAGCACAGCAGCCTGTCTCCTCGCTCAGTGCCTTGTGCCTCCCGCTCGCCGGTGACAGTGACGGATGACTGGGGAGATGGTCCAAGGCAAACTGCTAACCAGCCCTCTGTCAGGCCTTTTTGTAGTTCAGGAAACCAAGCTGATAAGATCAAGAGGCAACATAATCCTGGCTAATGCAGCGCCATCTGTCTTGTGCACCGTCATGGGCACTATGCAGGCATCAGACCTTCCACCGGCCGTGAGGTGCGCAGGAGGGGAAGGGAAACCTCATTGCATCTTAAAAGAAGTTGGGTTTGGGGTGGCGGTGGTGGGGGTTCGGGGTGTGTTTGTTCGCTTTGTTTTGGATCATAACATGATGGGCCTTGCAGGGACCGGGGCCATGTCGCCTCCTGATCCGCTGAGACTAACTCAGGAATTCAGCCTGGAGACCCAGCACCCCCTCCAGCGTCACTTCTCCTGCTGGTTTGCTCTGCTCGTTACAGTCCTCAGAGATGAACGTCCAGGAGAAATGAGACAGGAGGACTCGTTCTGAAAGGTTAGGTCATTGCCTCACAGGACCGGGGGGTCACGCCTTGGACCTTCACCGCCCTCGGAATGGAGGTGGGAGAACATTATGTTTTGGTATTTGCCGGGAATCACTTTCCTTTTTCCTGCGGTTATTTTCTTGATCCGTTTATCGCCCAGGAGGCCTGTACTAGGTAAGACGAAGGACAACATGTTCCGTCCACAAGTGAGCTCCGATAGCAGGCACGGAGGAGAACCTGGTGCGTGCAGTTCTAGAACGGACTGGCCGAGGGTAACACGCCGTGTCTTTGACAGTCTGGTGTTTTGTGTGTAGAAACGGACTTGGCGGTTGAGGTGGGCCTGGGAGTATTCGTCACGGGTAAAGGTTGCTAATGTCACCCAAGTTTGAAGCTATTCTGTAGCTGCTTCCATCAGTCTGAAATTTCAAGTCACACTTCAGTGCAGAGCATCTACAACATGTTTTTGACAAAAGGCATCCACGGTAGTATCTATTCATAGGCACAGGGAGTGTCAAATTGGTTTCATCTCAGATAGCTCCTAAGCAACATGTCCTTGTCCTTCCCCTGAAAGGGTCATTTAAATGTGAATACATTTTTTTTTCCGGAAGGTTGTTTGATTTTCTTCAGATTGCACATATAATTATAAAATACCTGGGTCAGACTGGGAACTAGATGTGCTTCATGGGATGAAAAAAAAAAAAAAAAGTCTTATGAAAATTTAACAAATGCAAAGGAAAGTAAAAATAGTCACCGTGCTGCCCCAAACTTGCCCGGAGATAATGATCGTTGCTTATAAATACATGTGTGAGGTTTGCTTGAATACGTTTCTTATTTTTTTTAAAAAGAGAAAAGTTATTATCTTGAAAGGAACTAAGTAGCGCCTAGAAATCGCTATCATGGTCTGGAGCGAACTAATCACTTTATCCTCATCTCCCGGGGCATTTATCCACCTCCTAATTCTTCACCTAATTAGAGGGAAACGCAGAGCTGTCCCGGCCAGGGAGGTGGGGATTAGGGTTAAGAAAACACTTGTATTGGGAACTCCCTGCCTCCCCTGGTCAGTGTGAAAGATTCTCAAAGAATCTCCCAGCCTCGCTAATCCCTGACCCTCAGCAGGGAGGAAGTGTTAACAATTTAGTTTAAAACTCACACTCTCAGACAAATGCATCAAAAACGGCTTTTCTCCTTTGATTTGTAGGTACGCGTTGTTTTTCCAGGCCCCATTAGGGCGTCCTCATCCTGCAGGCCAGGGGCATTCAGCCCCAGCCAGTGAAGGCTGTTCCCAGCTCTGTGTTTTTCAAAGGCAATTTACACTAATTATCTGAGTCCACAGAGTTACCCACATTAGTGGAATGAACCATCCCAGCAGGTAAAAGTGCCTTTGAAATGTTAATTTATTACTAAGGTATAAAAACGTCCTCAAATTTAAAAAAAAAAAAACATTAAGAAATGAATAGCTGTTTTAAGGGATGGGACTGAGACATGCTGTCCCCGTTTTATTTGCACTGACTCCCCCATAACCCCTCGTCCTTGAAGAAGCACAGGTTGTCAAGGCGCTTGGCAATGCGTCCTCCGACACTGTGGTTGACACAGAGGTCTGGCCGAGTCCGGTGCCTTTCTCCACCCGGGGAAGCCAAATGAATCCCCGTCCGGCTGCAAGTCACAAGCAGCCACGTGACTTTACGCCTCACAGAATCTGCCCGTGCGCTTGGTTGTGCCATTTCTCAGTCAGTGACACGTTCGAAAGCCTCTTTTAGATTCCACTGCTCGGTCCAGAGCGGCTTCTCTGGTCCAGAAGCAGCAAGGCGGCGTCGACAACCTCTCCAGCAGCATCTCCGAGTCCATCGAACAGGCAACTGACAGGAATTAACGGGCTCCCAGGCCAGGGGCTCCCAGCCTACATGTTTCAGGGTATTCCGGGCACCCCGCAAACCTGGGTTATCACGTTAGAGCAGTGGTCGGCAAACTCATTAGTCAACAGAGCCAAATATCAACAGTACAACGATTGAAATTTCTTTTGAGAGCCAAATTTTTTAAACTTAAACTATATAGGTAGGTACATTGTTATTAACTTAATTAGGGTACTCCTAAGGCTTAGGAAGAGCCACACTCAAGGGGCCAAAGAGCCGCATGTGGCTCGCGAGCCGCAGTTTGCCGACCATGGCGTTAGAGGCTCTGGTTTGCCTTGTGGCTCGGTCTCTATCCCGTCCCCAAGTGTGTGGGTGAGAGAAGAGCTGGGGCAAGGGGGTAACTGAAAGGAGACTTGGCCATATTTGTAGGGAACCCAGTGCTCAGAGAAGATACAACCGTCAGGCTCTCCCCATTGCAGAAGTGCCAATAGCGACCCCTCCTGGTGACCTGAACAACTCACAGGGCCCCCACAGTGTAGCTAGCTGTCAATGAAGACAACTTTTCACTTTATTCTTTCATTCTGGACAGTCAGGCATCCATACACAAACGTGTAAGAAACAGTCCCTGCCCTCCAGCTGCTCAGAGGACAATCAGGGAAATAAACCCGTGAGGCTGTAACAGAGATATGAGCAGGGGGTGGTCGGGCCCATGGAAAGACAGATCCACATTGTCCAACAAATACAGGAAACTGTTTGCAAAAATAAAATAAAAGGTCACAAAGCTGCCCTGGCCAGCGTGGCTCAGCTGGTTGGACGTCATCCCCTGCACCGAAAGGTTGTCGGTTTGATTCCCCGTCAGGGCACATACCTGGTTTTCAGGCTTGATCCCTGAAAGGGTGTGTGCGGAAGTCAGCCAATTGATCAATATTGTGTTCTCACGTGGATGTTTCTCTCTCTCTCTCTCTCCCTTCCTCTCTCTCTTTCCCTCCCTTTCTCTCTAAAAAATTAAAAAATAAAGGATTCACGAAGCAGAGAAAAAGACAGTCTGAGGTTGAAAAAGTAGCATGCCAAGCGCCCTCAGGGACACAACAGCTTAGCATACTCAGAGGCTGGAAGTTGGGTGGGATCTCCTGACTGTCCAGAGCTACAGGAAAATGAATGGGAAGGAGTGGGAGACAAAACTGGAGAGGAGGGGAAGGGCCCCACTCAGCCATCCTGGAAAATGTGGTACCTCTTCCCATAGACTTGAGGTCTCCAAACCTTTTTGTTCATGTACCCCCATCCCTGAAAAAGGATTTGATCATCCCCAGTATATGTATAGCTGTGATTAAATTATGTCCATGTACTGATGCCAATCTATTATAATAAGTACTAGTAATGCTTATTTTATGTCTTATCATTTTTTATGAAAGCATATTAACAGAAGTTCTAGTTTTTCTTTCCTCGGCCCAATGGATTGTTGATATTATCAAACTAGAGGCCCGGTGCACAAAATCGTGCATGGGGGGCGGGGGTCCCTCAGCCCGGCCTGCACCCTCTCGCAACCCGGGACCCCTGCGGGATCAGGCCTAAACCGGCAGTCAGACATCCCTCTCCCAATCTGGGACCACTGGCTCCTAACTGCTCGCCTGCCTGCATGCCCGATCACCCCTAACCACTCTGCCTGCCTGCCTGATCACCCCTAATTGCCTCTGCCTCAGCCCTCACCGTGGCAGCTTCATCCAGAAGGACATCCGGAAGGTCATTTGGCTGTCCAGTCTTATTAGCATATTACGCTTTTATTATTATAGATGCTCCTAAGTTGATGGGCTCCTGGAAACCCAAGGTCTGCCCCAGATGCTACCTGTCCATCGTAGTAAGGCATGCATGCTTCCACTTCCTATTGCAACCTGAAGCTTGATCACTTGCTAAGAGTTCTGACCTAGTTAGGTCAGGAACAGGTAAAGTGCAAGTACAGCAGGAGCCAAAGGAGTCCCCACCAATGGACCAGCAGGTGCACCCTTAACATCCCACAAAGGAAACCTGGTCCTGCACCTCCTAACTTCTTGTCCCTCCTGTCTTGGAGTACATCAGCAACCCCAAGAGCCTGTACTATAAATTCCAGAGTCTAGAATGCAGCCAAAAATGTAATAAGAGCACCCACAGGTCAAGTCTAATAAAAAAATATGACGAATAGTTGTAGCATAAATAAAAGAATATGTAGGTCACTTTGGAGCTGAAGGCTAACTAATACTTTCCAATTGTCTTTTAAGTGCAGTTTTCTATAGATTCCTTATGAATTCCCCCAACACACACACACACACACACACACGAACATATCTCAATTATTGCTCAACCAATTCTAGAGTGCTTGGGACCTATATTAGATGCCTGCAAGATAAGAGCGGCTATTACTAGAAGCCATGAACTATAGTGACACTTCCCTCTGCAAAACTTTGCTCTGGGACTAGAATTTTTACTTAGGTCACTAAAAATAGTGTGCTCCTTAAGAGTCTAGAAGTGACTAACAGAGTCATGGTGTCTCATGCTGTCACCATCCATCCATCCATCTCTCTACCCACCTATCCATCCTACAAATATTTATTGTTATTGAATATCTACAGTGTGTCATGCATTCACACAGAGTATTTATAGTCATGATTGGAAGGCATAGATTTTCACCTGGTATTTAAATGTTACTTGCCAGACAACAGAGGAGATAGGGCATCTAAAATGATTGCACAGGACGACTGTACGTTAGATATAAACCTAATTCCTGATCGGTGCTCTCTTCATGCCAGGTGTTCAAAATGTCTTTTTAAATCAAATTGTCCCATTATGTCCATGTCTACTTGGAGAATATGGCAAAAGTCTTATTTATTTGGAAATGATACCAACCCAGATTCTCTCTGAACTAGCTCTCCCTTCTCTTTCCTCTTAAGAAATGCTTTTTAGTTTATAAATAGTGTAAGTGAATGGCATCTAAATAAGGAGATAGAGTAGAAAGAGAATGTTGAAAATGCTTAGAGAACAAATTGCTTCCAATGGTTTCACAATGTACCTTCATCTGCAGATAATGAATATGAAATCACGGATCCGTTTATTTAATCATGTATCCAAAGGACCTTTAGGGCCACAGCCCAGCTTTAATCACAGGACGTCCATGGGAATAAGAATAGTAGATTCCCATAAAAATTTCTATGGTTCAAAGTATTCACTAGTTAATCTGGCTGCCCCTTCACCACCACCATTTAGTTTGAATTAATGAGGATGGATTCCCGAATGAAAGCCAAGAATGCTCTTCATTCTGACGAGACAATACAGGCATGGGAAGTCGCTCTATGGAATCATTTCCATGGCACATGCTGCGAAGTGAGGAGGACGAGGGTGGTGGTGCCTGGCTCGGGGCTTATGATCAGAAGGGGGTGAACGTTAGAATGGAGAGGTGTTTTGTTTTTTTTCACTTTAAAAAGCATAAAGACGCAGCACTTTTTTTCATATTGAAAGACTTTCAAGTATGGAGAACTGTACTGTGAAATTAAAGCTCTGAAAATATCTAAGGGATCTTTCATTGTCTTTGGATCAACACAAAAATAGAAGCTTCGGATGTGCAAGAACCAAAACATGCACCTACACATGCTTGTCGATAAGGATGCATGCATTTTATATACATACTAGAGGCCCAGCGCGCGAAATCGCACGGGACCCCAGGCTCACCGTCCCGAGAGACCCATCAATGTACCTCCTGGTGACCGGTCGTTTGGTCTTTACAGCATTATGATCACTGGCTTTTTATAATATAGAAGATATATGTGTGTACTTTTTAAATGGCCTCAGTGGGTAACCACATAGAATTTCTAGGAAACTGGGTAAAACGGGTTCACTGACTGTTGTGTCTTAAAACTTTACTTATGTAGAAGGGCAGCACAATTTGGTTGAAAAAGCACGAGGCTTGGCAGCCAATCTCAGATCCCCCCCCCTCCCCCCGCCACTCCAGATCCAGCTCCACAACCATCCGTTAAGGTGAGTGCAGGCATCTCTTAGCCTGGCTAGAAAAATAAAGTTCAATTGGCTCGGCCTCCGAGGGCTCTGTCATTGCTAAAATTGTCCAACTCCTTGTAGGAAACATTTGATAAAGCCATCAGAGAGGAGAGCTGTGTGTGTGGAAGCAAGTGTTTCCAAAAATAGACATACAAAGGGTGTTTCTTTAATTTGGATTAAAGAGGGGGAAGCATAGTTTTGTTTCAAGCACACACACACACACACACACACACAGGCCTATATGGTGTGCATTCTGTAAGACCAGCAGTGTGTTCCCCAGTTGAATAAACTGTGGCTTTGCAGGCATTCGGATCACATTGCATTTGTGCACTCAGCACCAGGCTGTTGGCTCTCGACAGCCCTTAATTCTAATTAACACAAGTCCAGCGGAATCCGTAGGTGGAGGAAGAAAGACTAGAAATGAAGAAATGCCTATCACATTGTTAATATCGCTTCATCTGCATAATAGTAATGATACCAAATATGCAAACAGATGTTTCTCTCATTAAATCGTATATGCAAATGCTACTACTGGTAGGGAGTGTTAATGTCTCCGGGTTAAGAGATCACTGGGGGTAATTAAAGGTTAATCCAGCCTTCAGTTCACAGAGTACATGACAAGAGTGGTTGTGAAGAAAAATTGTCACTTAACCTCCAATTCATTACCAAAGGCACATGGATTTCCGACGTAAATAACATAAACAGAGATGCGCTCACCATCACGCCCCCGCCACCCCCTCTGCCGTGCGGATCACTACCGATCATTGGCAAAGCCTGTGAGCTGCCTGAGTTGTGCATTTCTGTGTGGAGCATTAAGAAGAAGAAATTCTATTTCCTCAAAAAGTATTTAGAATCCATCTAGAGTCATAATCTCTAAGTTTCTATAGAAAAATCTGAAGTACTTACAGCATTCGTCCTTGGATATAACTAAAAGCATCGTTTTAAGATACTGAATGTGACATTAGAGACTGCAATGACCTGACCAAGACTGCAATTCATCAGTGTTTTTCTTTCTGGGTGACTTTTTTTTTTTTTTAAGATAAGCTTAATTCGCTAGCTAGGGTATTTTCACTTCCTGTCTTTAGGGTTGGGGGAAAAAATTTCAGCAATTAAGGTCAGAAAAGTTCCAACTTGGCAGGTCTGGGAGAAGAGATGCAAGGTCAGGATAGACTACGTACTTGCGGGAAGAGTTGAAGAAAAGGAGAGAGAAGAGGTTTCCTGCGTCTGTGGAATAATAAAGAGGATTTATTTCCTGGCCAATAGTTACAAAGAGCTGACCTCTGGTTTAGTGGAACTCGGGGTTCTGAAAGCGTGATCTCTTCAATCCCCTTCCCTTCGTTCGCCCTCGATTCCACAAGAAGTGCACGGCTATTCCGTCGGTGTAAAGGCCCTCGCCAAGCCGGCAAGCAGAGAACCTGCAGTCTTCAGAGTCCTGTAATGAGAAGTGTGCCTTCTACTCTGGGGTTTCAGAGATGCCAAGCAAAAGGAAATCAAAAGTTTCACGGGAGGACAGATCCCTAACACGTAATCCTCACTATGCGTGGAGGATGTTTAGCCACGCCACCAGAAAAAGCAAAGCTCTTTTCAAAGTTGCGATCCTACATTCAATCCAAATCAGCTCTTGGGTAGAAGACGAAAGGTCTTTTTTTCTCTTACTTTCTCATGGGAAAAGGGGCTTGTTTAAGTTGCTAAAAATCACCTGGGGAAAGAGTGTATTTCTCAAGAAAATGGGCCATGTTTAACTCACATCTTTTTCATAGAATATTAGTAATACTTGCTGATTGGCAAACCCAAAACAGAAGGTAGCCACCATATTTCCAATGGAAAGACGGAGATGTCTTATAATCCAGTGTTGTTTGTTTGTGTTTTATTTTTTTTAATATATTTTCATTGATTTCAGAGAGGAAGGGAGAGGGAGAGAGAATAGAAACATCAATGATGCGCGAGAAGCATGGATCAGCTGCCTCCTGCACGCCCCCTACTGGGGATCGAGTCTGCAACCCTGGCATGTGCCCTGACCTGGGAGTGGAACCATGACCTCCTGGTTCATAGGTCGACGTTCAACCATGGAGCCAGTTTTTTTGTTTATCTGCAAATACCTAACAATATAACCTTTCCCCACCCCCCTTCCCCCATACTTCATTTATTGATTTTTTTTTCCTTCTCAATTCTTTTTCATTTTTGCCAAACTGATACTTGGTCTCTGACCAAGAGGTGGGTAAGTTTGAGAGGAAGGCGGCCAGCCCATCTGCCACCAGAGCTAATAACAAAAGGGGCCTGATTCATTCTCTTCCTAGTTGACTAGTTCTCTCTCGACAAGGAAAGAAGCAGCAGGGCGGCCCCAGGTGTGAGCGAGAAGGGGATGGCGCGGAAGGACTGGTGCTGGCGCTGCCGAACACGTGCCATTTCCCCTGGGGACGCATTTAAAGATCTGCTCGCCTGCCCTCTCCCAGCGGATTCTGGGTCACACGCGGAGAGCTCCAGCCCCCCTCTCAGGAGGCTCTTTGGAAAGAGCATGGCCCTGTGCTTCTCCATTTGTGAGGTAATGACAGGTAATGGTGATTATTGCATGTGAGGAAGCAGCCAAACTCCCCCAGCACCAAGCAGCCACCATCAGCGGTGCCCTGCTCGGAATCGCAGCGAGGCGACGCTCAGCTTAAATCTGGGAACCAGCCGAAACCGGTTTGGCTCAGTGGATAGAGCGTCGGCCTGCAGACTGAAAGGTCCCAGGTTCGATTCCAGTCAAGGGCATGTACCTGGGTTGCAGGCACATCCCCAGTAGGAGATGTGCAGGAGGCAGCTGATCGATGTTTCTCTCTCATCGATGTTTCTAACTCTCTATCTCTCTCCCTTCCGCTCTGTAAAAAATCAATAAAATATATTTGGAAAAAAAAGATCTGGGAACCAGACTTCAGTGAGAAAACGGCAGGCGAGGCCAGATGATGTCTTCTGCTAAATGCAACAGACACACGCCTCCTGCAGGTGGAGGCCCTGGAGTTTGGAGTGGTTCCTGGCCCAGCTTCCCGGGTTCCCTAAAACGCAAGGGCTGCCTGTGGCTGGCGTGGGCCATGCCAGGGACCTGAAGCTTCTTCTGACTCATTCTCACCGACCCACTCTGGCCCTGGCTTGACAGGGTGTGAGGAGTCGGGAACATCTGGAGCTCAACTGGGCAGAACCATGAGGACAGGCGAGGACGCCAGAGCCACCACATCAAGGAGGCCAGCCGGGCCGTCGCACATCCGAATGCTCCTGCCTAGCGCCGAACCGGCTCACACGCATTCCTCTCGTCCTCAATGTCCCCCTCCTGCAATGAGGCAGTTTTATTCCCGTGTCCAAGGATCGGCCAGGGATGGAATAACAATGCAGAGGAAACAGGGCATCGAGTGTCCATTAGCATCAGAAATGGAGGGGCTGGTGGCGTTCGGTACACTGTCTCATCCCGGTGTCCAGCCCTGTAACGGGACCACTGTGCCCACATCACACCGCTGTTCTTAATCCTAACGGTGTGCTCATTTAACTCAGTGGTTCTCAACCTTGGCTGCACTTTAGGATCACCTGGGAATCTTTTTAAAATCCTGATTTCTGCGCCTCATCCTCCGGAAATTCTGTTTCTTTGTTACTAATGATGAGGCCCAGAAATCAGGATTTTAAAAAGATTCCCAGGTGATTCTAATGTGAAGCCAAGGTTGAGAACCACTGATTTAACTCATAGAGGCTCTTACCTCTTGAAAGGGTGTTTAAAAACACAAACCAACAGTTAGTCTTTGGGGACCACGGCATACATGCAAGCATAATGCGTCTCTTTTCCTGGCTCTAAGAACGTCACGTTGATGTGCTAATGACCCCCAGTGAAGGCAGTAATTTTCAGTTAATGCCAGCAAGCCGCCAGCCCAAGTGAAAACCGTCCACCAAGACTCAACCTGCCCTTGCTTCCCTGTGAGTCAGCCAGGAAGGAACACCAATCCAATGCCATTTAGGAAGGAGTGACATAACAGTAAAGCAACGTGTGCACTATGAAATGTACTGTCAGGAAATGTGTGTAATGGAAACACGGAAAAGGTTAAAACCGCTGAGCCAGAAGAAAAGGATTTGAATCCAACCTCTGACACCCAGGAGCTCCGTGAAATCAGGAAACAACATCAACACCGTGAAGCAGCAAATGTGACCACCACAGCCCGTCCAGCCTTCACTGATCCTCAAGTTTCTCGTCTGGAACATGGGGGCAATGTTCCTTGCTGCCTACCTCCCAGGATGGGGAGGAGTGCGGTTTAATAGGAGTAAATTAGAACGCACTCTTTAACGTGTGAAGGCTTTTGCTTTTGATAAGTTAATGCTGAGGGTGACTGCAGAGATTGATCCCGCCTCCATGACTGTCCAGGTCAGTATGTGACCCGGGGAGAAGAGAGAATTGGGTGAAGAAAGGTGTGAAGATCTGCTCTACTCTATTTTTTAAAATTGCAGCAAAATACACATTACATAAAGTCTACCTTTTTAACCATTTTAAAGTACACAGTTGAAAGGTTAAGTACCTTGGCCAAAGTCACACAGCAATTCCATGGTTGGGAATCAATCTCTAGTCAGTCAGACTCCAGAGCTCCTGCTTTGAACCATCACATGTGGTCTTTACTTGCACAGCCCAGGAGGATCAGCCACAGGGAGCAGGGGTATGGCTAGGCAGCCAATCATGGGGACCTCAGTGAGCCTTGGGAAGGCTCGTAAAGGGTGGCATCAAACAGAGACGTGGATCACCTGACAGTCCTTCAAGCTCCCTGGCACCAACAGCCCGCTGAGCACCCAACTGTGGCCCCAATGCCCCCAGGCACGGTCCCTGGTGAGCCAGATCCTTGCCCCATATCCCTGCACTTGACTGTCCGCCCTTTGAATTAAGCAGCCACCAGACAATCTAAATGCTCCCAGGGGCCCCCTGGGGCCCAGAATTGGCTGAACTTATCTTAGTCCTGGAAAAGGGTTCCGTCCTCGGCTAAATATTCTGTTAGCTTCCTCTTTGGTGCTGCCCAAACACAAACACGAAAAACCTGAAGACTAGGGAATTAGGCCCAATTATGTGACTTAAATACATGAAGTCCCAACAGTTGTGGGGATCTGAGGGGCTGCAGCTGGGTGGGGCCTCAGTCCCTGTTCACCAGGACTCTTGGGGAGAGAAGAACTGGAGCCTGACCCATCCGAGGTTAACACGAAGTGTTTAGCACGAGCTGTTCTGCAAACATCTTCCCTTTCCTGTGCTGGTACTGGATTCAGAGGAAAGATGGCCCCTTCTTCAGCCATCATCTGGCTATGTTTTAACTGGCCCAATATCAGTTACTTAACTTACAGAACGATGGTGCTAAGTGAAAAGAAATGTGGTGTTGCCTGTAAAGAATTAGGAATAAAAGGATTCTGATTTAAAGCCAGGCCCCACCGCTAAGTCAACGTAGCAAGTCCTTGGATAAACCATTTACCTTCGGGCAGATGTCCGACCTGCACCGCGAGCCTGAGGAGGAGGAGGGGCAGGACTCACACAGTGGGATCTCCCGGGACGGTCACCGCCAGGACGTTCTTTGGTCCCAGCGCCTCATTTGCGAGTTTCTTGATTTGCTCTCAGGGAAGCCGGAGGGCGCAGCAGCCCGCTACTCACTGGCTCAGGACATTCGCATCTCAACTTCCTGGAGACCCAACGTGTGCACCCAGGAAACGGAAATCACGTGTGCACCCAGGAAACAGAAATCACGATGCCTCCCCGCACCCCAGCGCGGCCTGGAAGACCCAGTGCTGCTGGGAAGACCCAGCGCCAGAACCGAGCAGGCAGTGCCGTGCGGGGCGTGGCAGGAGTCCACCACCTGTCTGTGCCCCTCCTTCCCCCTGAGGTGCAAAAGGAAAGGTGCATGTTGGGGTTATGTTATGCAGTCTGGCCAAATGATTTAAACAACTGACCCAAAAATAAACAACCGAAAAAGCAAATGAAGTGCCAGGGGCTCCAACTAGCCGCGGAGGGCGGGGGCACTGGGACCAAGTATGGTGGGAAGGAAGGGAGGGTTCCATCCACAGGTCAGTGTGGCCTTCCTGACACAGGGGAAGGGACCTCGGGGGCTGGCGTGGTCAGTCTGTCTGATTGCAGCTCGTTTCCAGGCTCTGTTTGTGTCTCAGAGTGTAATTGGTTGGAGGGCTTTGATATATGAGAGACTGGTGTCCGGATTCTGTGGGCACTAAGCAATCACTAAACATTAAACTTGAAATCTTCCCTGTAATGATCTTCCAGTCCATAGAGCAGTGATGGCGAACCTATGACACGCATGTCAGAGGTGACACGCGAACTCATTTTTTTTGGCTGATTTTTCTTTGTTAAATGGCATTTAAATATATAAAATAAATATCAAAAGTATAAGTCTTTGTTTTACTATGGTGGCAAATATCAAAAAATTCCTATATGTGACACGGCACCAGAGTTAAGTTAGGGTTTTTCAAAATGCTGACACGCCGAGCTCAAAAGGTTCGCCATCACTGCCCTACATCTATCTTTAAGTTGCAAAAGAGAAACAGACTTGATCTCACTGGGTTACCATTGGGCTCGGAGTTCCATGACACGTCCAACTTCCATTCGCATTCCCATGAATCTGCAGGAAGTCGGGAGGACCTGGAGGACAGGTTACGATCTGGAGTAAAACCAGCTGGGTTTGAATCTTGGCTCCAACACGGACTCTCTGTGTGACCCGAGTAGATCACGTGACTGCCCCAAGCCTCAGTTTCTTTATCTGTAAAATGGGGCAACAATAGTAACTTGCAGGGTTATTTTAGAGCTGAAATGCGGGAGGAGTTGCTGAGCCCACCCCCCACTTTGGAGGCCTGGGCACTCTCTCAGAGGCCCCTGAGGGCGAGGGGCCTCGGAGGGGAGGGTGGCAAAAAGCAGAGTTTGACACAGGAGTTTGTTAATTGTCCAAAATTATATCCTCTTCAGAATTACTGCCTGGAAATTATGTGTGTACTAGTACACATGTGTGTGTGTGTGTGTGTGTGTGTGTGTGTGTGTGTTCTGAAGTGATGAAATTTATCCAAAAAAAAAAAATCTTTACTAAAAATGGAACTTTTGCACATCTAATTGCAGATTTTTTGCAAAACAAAACAAAAGCTATCTTGCCCGCCTCCAGGCATATCCCAGGGGATTAATTTGTCACTCTTCAAAAACACCACCGTGGAGGGATAGATACCCTCTTTGATTCTCTATTCTCACATTAATTAGTAGTAGCAGGAACACAGCACACAATTGGTATCGGAGAAATTAGGAGACATAAACCTGCCGCCCCCTCAGGAGGGAGGAGTCGGAGGGGAGCACGGAGACCAGGGCGCACTGCACAGCCAACCCCAGGGAAGCTCGGTGCAGGCCTGGAGTTCCCAGCCTCCCTCCACCCTGCGAGGGCAACCGGACACCTGCCTTCATGTCACAGAGAAGCTCTGAATCCTGTTTAATGGAGCTCTTTCTGTTAAGCCTAAACCCAGCGATGAGCGCTCTTGAGAGGAAAACAGAGACTTCATTGACTTGTTTTCTGTTTTATTGTGTTTTGTTTACTGATCCTGGGGAAAAAATGGCTGACTACCTTGGAGCCAGAACCCAAATCAGATATTTGAGATTATTGTGCAGGTCAAGCAGCGAACACGACGTGTACTTTTGATAATTGCCTGATGGATTCGTCCCGGATCAAGATCTGTATCTGAAGGCCACTTTGTTTCAGATCCATGTCAAACGCTGCAATGGAAAGTTTTTGAGTAAAGTTTAGGTTTGTTGCCTGTCCCTTTGTGTTGCTCAAATCCATCGATTTTCCTTTAAGACACTTAAATATGTCCATCGAGTTTCATCTTTCAAAAGATCAAAGAACTACCCAATTAGCAGCATGCGTTTCACCACCTGCAGAGAGCATCTGCCTGTGAGTGGGGTGCAGGCCGCCTCTGCAGGGGGGACAGGTGCCTCCTTTAGTGCCCCCCGGGGAGCAGATACCTGGAAGGCGGGGTGCAGACGGGAGGGGACATCCCGGTGTCCCCCACTTTTCCCGGGGCCAGGAGCTCCAGAAGCAGTCTCCCTGCTGCTTCCTAAGGTGATTTCAACATGGGTTTGTCCCCGTGGCTCTGCTGAGGCAGAACATACTTCACCCTTTACTCGCGTCATGAGAATAAAGCAAAAACCTGGAACACAAACACCATTTTCTCTCTGCATTCAAAGACCCGGCCCGGGGTGAGTTCGTGAATAATAACCCGAAGTTGGCAACCACGCTAATAAGTACGGGGTTGCCGGGAGAGAGGCCTTTCATGGGCCCAGCCGATGGGGTGCCGGGCCTTTGTCCCCTTGTTGGTAAATAACAGCTTTGTATTTACATACAGTCGTTTGGGTTTCAAAAGACATTCAAGCCCGGGTAGTTCCTGCAGTTGCTTTCCATGGAAAGGGACATACATGCGAATTTTTAAAGAGATTTCACCTAATTAAATCCATGCTGCCCAGAGAGAGTTGTAGGTTTTGATGGGGAGAAGGAGGCATGCGGTTAGCAGGCAGGCCTGGGCTGTAACCGGGACTCGCTTTCTGAAATCTGAATGACTCCGGTGACTATGCATTCACAGCCCCGAGCTCGGAGAAGTCCCAGGGCCAGACGCCTTTTGGTTTAAGAAGAGAACTTTGAACTCTCCATTTCAAAAAACAGACTTTCTCCTCCTCATGGTGAGAAAACACCTGTGATGTTCAGCACCTCCATTCAAACTCCTCCGACTTTCAACATCTTCCATCGCGAGCTGTAGCAATGACAACCAATGACAACATCTGGCAACAAGCCCCCTGCCCCCTGACAGAAGTCCTGCCTCCCATTCGTCCGCCGCCCCGGTGAGACGGTTTACAAGTCCGAGAGGGAGAAACCCAGGGGAAGGTTCTGGACAGAAGGCATGGAGTGCTATCACTGAAATCTTTATTTATGGGAAGACAAGGCTCCAACATTACCTCAGCGCGCAGATTACATCAGTGGGAGAGAGAGTAAATGAGTTCTGGGGGTGAAACATCAGAAACCCATAATCCTTTCTCAAAGCCCTTTTGTTATTTTAATGTCCGACAAATTATACTTTTTTTTAAGAAGAAAAACACTTAGATTTGAGAGGATCCTTTTGCTTCAGGAAAAGTAATTTCACTGGTTAAAAACGTTTTAATTTTCTGGTACAGTCTTTACTGTGCTGGCCAAGCACTTGCTTAAGGCTAAGGTCACTTTTCGCTTCAATAGAACTGGGCACTGTGACCACCAAGCGACATGTCCAGTTGCTATAGCAACGGTGAGCCCACAAGGCACCTAAGTGAAGCAGGGCATTTTTGGTTACTAATTTGAAAATTTGCCTTTAAGTTTTGGGGTTGTGTTTTTGTTTTGGGGGTTGTGTGTGTGTGTGTGTGTGTGTGTGTGTTTTAAGTGTATGAGCTTGGATGAGTAAATTTGCAAGACTTAACTGTATTTTATTTTCTATGTCAGTCATATCCTAGGGATCCTGATGACTTCTAAATAACGGTTCAAAGAATGGTAGGCAAAACAGAAATTGTGAAGAAAATTGGGCAAATGGCAACAAATGAATAAACTAAACCTATTTCTCGGTAGAAGTTCTCTCATGGAAAGCTCTCGTGGGAAGTCCGTGGGAGGGGCCGGCTGGGGAAGGCCTGTGGTTCTACGTGCGGACCCTGGCTGGGTGCCGGACGCAAAGACAGGAGCGATCGTGTCCACTATCCCAGATGGAAGTGATGTGCACATTGACACGCTATCAGGTGGCAGACAGTGAGTGTGAAAGCACCTATCAAGGCTGTTTTCAAAATATACTCACTACAGTTTGACCCTTTCTGAATGGCTTGGAGTTGGAGGTCAACCAACAAGGATTTATTTATTTATTTTTTATTTTTTTTTAAATATATTTTATTGATTTTTTACAGAGAGGAAGGGAGAGAGATAGAGAGTTAGAAACATCGATGAGAGAGAAACATCGATCAGCTGCCTCCTGCACATCTCCCACTGGGAATGTGCCCGCAACCCATGCCCTTGACCGGAACCGAACCCGGGACCTTTCAGTCCGCAGGCCGACGCTCTATCCACCAAGCCAAACCGGTTTTGGCCAACAAGGATTTATTGACTGCTTACTACATCCTCAGGCCACTGGCTTTATCAAGGGGAAAACCTACACTTGTACTCACAGGACTTATGTTCCAGAAATGAGAGTCAGGCAAAAGCCATAATAAATGATAGTTAGATGATTGATAGATGAATGACTAGATAGATAGGGAGGTAGGGAGGTAGGTAGGTAGATAGATAGAGATAGGATAGAGAGATAGGTAGAGAGATAGATAACAAGTAGTATGTCCAAAGGTGATAAGTACTGTAGACAAAAAAAGAGGAAAAGTTTCAAGAGCCAAGATGGGATGTAATTGACAACAGTACACCCACCCCAGCCTCCTGTCTGAGGTTGGGAACATTTGAGTAGAGACCAGAAGCAGGCGAGGAGTTAGTCCAGCAGAGGTCTGGGGAGGAGCATTCCAGGCAGAGGGGATGGAATGCAAACCTGATTCAAGAGGCCATCATGAATATTTGTTCTTCATCGCTGTGTCCTGCAATCTGTAAGCCTGGGGACTATGCAGTTTTGGAGGTTTTGTGCTCCCCCACTAAGGGACCTCCAACTTCAGTGCCCACATTCCCAACTCCTTGTTTTCTTATCTCTTTCCTCCAAGTCAGCCCCTCTTTTTCGTCGAGTCCATTCTGCCTGGCCCCAGACACAGCCCCTGCCTCCTTCTCATCTATTAGTTCTGAAATCTCTCGAGTCAGGACAGAGGATGACCAACCCTGTTAGACATGGGTCTGAAGAAGACTGACGACACCCTGGGTGATGGTGTAGCATGAAGAACCGCCCCCTTTAATACACTGTGTGTTTATCTGTCTTTGACACTGTGGGTCTCTTCAGGTGGGGGACCCCATGCTCTCCTCTCTGTATCCTTCAGTCCCGAGCCAGCACCGGCACATTGTGCGGCAGGGTAGGTAGATGTCCCACACCTGCATGAGTCAGCTTTGAGGTCTCTGTTCTGTCTATTCCAATGCCTGTTCCCTTCCCCCGTGGTTCTCACCATGAGTGGATGCCAGAGAAGTGAGTGCACGGCGAGAACTGCATTTTTCCCCAGAGCACGTTCAAGTCCATTACCTCAGTTGGACTCTAACCCCAACCCTCTGAAGCACATAGAGAAAGTGCGATGAGCCTCCCCTCGGAGGCAGGTGGCAGATGGAAAGAAGTGACAGGCAGACCCTGAGGTCCAGGGGTTTTGACTCCAAGTTCACATGTGTCCAGATGGGCAGTGACAGCTGGAACAGCAGAGGTTTGGAATTATTCTAGAAACATGGGACCTGAAGGACAAGTTTAGGTGGCAGAGCCACCATCAAATGTAAATGATAAGGATTAACTGAGCAAGTAACCTAATGGCTGCGGCATGTGGGAAAATGTGTCTAGAAACGGGGGTGGAGGGTCACAGGGCTCAGGAGTCGGGGGTCTGAGTGCTGGGCTGGCTTGGCTCTTGGACACAGCATGTCCCTCTCTGAGCCTCAGTCGCCTCGGTGGGGAGAAGAGAGGACTGTCCTAAATCCCCTCACAGGGTGTGTGTGTGGGGGGGGAAGGGGGGCCAGCAAGGTGATTTCAGGGTCCCTGCCAGAACACGACAGACACTCCACGGAGCCAAGTCCTGTGGGGGTGGCTCCCCCTTCTCACCTCTCCGCTCAGGCTCCCAGACTTGGGTGGGCAGCAGAACTAGCTAAAATCTACTCACATTGTTTTCGCTGAATTTTTTTTACGTTTCCTTCTATTTATGGCAAATGATGCTGATTTTTTTTACCTTTAGTAGGAATATTAAGATTCCTCTTAAAATAAATGTGTTTAATTAAACATAGTGAATTAAGAGAAAAATAGAGGGGTCAATGGAGCAAAAAAAAAGAGGGAACATATGTAACACTTTCAACACTAAAGATAAAAAAAGAGAGAAAGATGTTAAGTAAATAACATTAGAGGTGAGACACAGGTGTTAGATCGTGGAGGTGGTTCAGGAGTGAGTGAGTGAGTTTGGAAAAACTGGGGCACACGGCCTCAAGGATCCCCCTGCTCTGAGAAGCGATAGAGAATGGTGGTTCCAACATGGGTCTGCAGTCCTGGCTCTGCCAATTACACTCGGTTACACTTGGGCAGGTTCCTTAATCTCTCTGCGCCTCACCTTCCTTATCTGTATAATGGGAAGAATAGTGCCCCTACCCCAAAAGATGGCTACATATTGCACTTAGAAGAGTGCCTGGCTCGGTGTAAATGCTATGTGAGTGTTTCCTGTCACTATGACCTTCAAGGAGCCCTTGATGGACCATGAGCCAAGGTGTGCTCCTATAACCATGCCCATTCTCAATGGCTAACCAGAGCCCAGTTGCTCATATATACTGTTTCCTGTCTCTGACCACATAATCCCAGTCTGTCTGTCTGTCTGTCTGTCTCTCTCCTTCCCTCCTTTCCCCCCTCCCTTTCTGTTAGAAAGCAAGTGAAGACTTCCATAAATAAAGTGGGGGAGGAGAGAGTCCACCTGGCCCCATCCTCTTTCCACACAATGGTGTAAAGGTGGCCAGATGTTCTGTCTTCCCATCATTTACTGAAATCCTTCAGGAGTCAGCTGTGAACCACATGTTAAATCATCTTCCGAGCCAAAAAGAGAGAAAGAAAAGGAGGACCATGAAGTAAAAACAGCAGGAGTGGGAGTGCCCACTCACAGACCTCTCCGGGCTGGCCCCTCCATGCCCGGCACTCGGCTCCAAGTCACACTTGGTATTTCTTTGTGATGGACCTTGTTGGTTTTCCCTCAAGGTTGGCCATGCAGCATCCTCTGAGGCCCTAAAACATGACTGGGGCCCCAGGAGGCAGTGGCCTGACCGTGCAGGTGGCTTCATGCAGAACCTCAGCTGTGTCTCTATCTTCAACTGGTCTATACCCCAGCCCAGTTCCATTCTGGGGCCCACAGAGGCAGCCAGGGGTTATTGCTGGGAAATCCAGTTGCTTTCTTCTGGTGTAAGTCCGCATTCTCCTGGGGTCAAACGTATAGGCATGGCTATTCTGAGCAGGTTCGATTTTCATTTATAATTTACTGCCCAACACTCTTCAAATAGAGACGCACCACGTGCCCGCACTCCCTGGTAGCAGAGAGCAGATAACTGCATAGTCTGGCCAGGAAAGTGGACTTAAAGGGCAAGGTTAATTGTATTCTTTTCCAGGGAGGTATGAAAATGCGTAAGTGGCTTGGTTGTAGCATGGACACACCGTCAGAAGGCACCGTGAGGATGTCCCTGTGCAGTGAGGGGAACAGGGAGCCAGCGGTCACGGGCACGATGTGCAGAGGTCGCTCTGTAGATATTGAGTTGCTGATAGCACAGTAGCAAAGGAGCCACCCCCACCTCCCTGGCTCCTCCTACCCTTGATATTTCCTTTCCCGTTTCCACAAAGATAAACAGAAGATCTCTTGCCTTGGAGTCTGCCTTTAAGGATTTAAGAAAAAAAGACTAAGAAGGGATGGTCTGAGAGGAGGAAGGCTGTCAAGGAGAAAAGGTCCCAAGACCTCAGTGAAAGTCAGCCCAGCCTAACTTCACGCATCTCTCTACTTGCTCAAGGCTCCGTGCAGTCCTCCCAGAAACTGCTCACGTCTGCTATTGTCAGAACCTCTCACGGAGCCAGCCCAGTTCCAAGCTACCGATCTTCACTTTCTCCTGGAGAGACCATGCAGGGTTGATGATTTCCCAGCTGGTCCAGCCACACCGGTGAGACTCCTTAGTCTGCACGTGGGTCAGCTCTTACACAACCGAGTGCCTTTGTCAGCTGTGACTTCCTAGCAACATCATTTTAATTGCAAGTGCCTGCTCACCAACGTGCACACGAACCGCTCCCTAACGGGCTTCATTATGGCAAGGAGCAGAACTTGTGTACAGACTAGAAACAGTTTCCCCCAGCCTACGTTCTGTATTCCAAGACTTGGCTGGTCTCCACTCCCCCATTGTCCCAGAGAATGGCACTCAATGTCTGTTTGAGATGCACAAACTTTCTGGTGAGTTCTTAAAAGAAAACTACACTTACTGCAGGTTATGTGTTCTACCTGCTCAGGAACTCACGGTGGTCCTATGATAGAAGGAAAATTAGGGGTTATCCCCCAAACGTCTGTAAAGGGCCAGACAGGATGCCTTCTGGGCTTTGTGGACCATACTATCTCTCTTGCAACTGCTCAACTCTGCTGTTATAGCAGGAAAGCGTCGACACTATGTCAACAAATGAGTGTTGTAAAAGTCATAAATGGATCTCTAATACTTGAATGCAAATGGGTTTCTGAATAAAGATTCGTATTTCCTCCTTCCAGGTACTTTTTATGCCCCAGAAAGTGTTCCTTACACACACTGGTGTTATTTCCACGTGCCAAAGCCCAGGTACTGCGAACAATATGCTCTCAGCTATCTACGAAGCTGAGCACAGCCAGACTCCATTTTGCAACCTCTGACAACCACACTTTGCTGATAGAGAACCCTGCTCTAGGGCAAGGCCTGGCTGGGGTAGGTCAGAGCAGAGCCTGAGAAAATTTTTCACACGGGACCCATGTGACAATCTGGCCTTACGTTTCACAATGTTCAGAGGTTATCACGGTGTCTCCGGGGCCATTATTTGGGGCATCAGGAAACACGGGGTCAAGTGATGACATATTTCGGGGAAGAAGTTTCAGTCACCTGTCACTCTCCTTAACATCCCACCCAAGAGTCCTCCCACCTTTGCAAAAGCCTTCACCTCAAATGCATTTTCATTGTTAGGTCGCACTGATAATTCTTTGTTGTATTACCTTTCCTGTTTTAAAAAAAAAAAATTAGAACAATCTAAGAAGGCAGATAATGTTTAATGGAAAAGGGCAGCGATGGGCTAATGGTTGCTTAGCAACCACTAGACATTGTTTTGCTGCTTCACTCTAGAGAAGCCAACATGGCGGCTCTAATCCTCCTATAGCCCCCTGGACAGTGCACGTGTGAGTGACAGCTCCCCCCGGGCCCACATCATTTCCTTCTTTGTCTTGGGCAGCAGATCATTCTTTTTTAAGCTTCCAAATGGGGAAGACTCAGTGCCTAATTCTTGAATACGCTAATGCCTATCCTTTCATCTTCTCAGAAAATCTATAGCTGAACTTTCCAGGTTCTTCCTGGGGGCAGTTCTATGAAGTGTTTTCATGCACCTCCCGTTTCCTCCTTTGAGGTCCCCTGTCAATCAATTACCATCCCTGGCTAAGTATTTTTTGAGGTCAAGCAAAGCACTTGACATGATTTAGAAAGTCTCTCGTCTTATCCTCCTTTCTCCTTCCAGAAGGGTCTTGACATGACTGTTCCGTTCCCTGAGGCCCAGGAAAACTCAGTAACACTTCAACCACTGGGTTTCCTCACAACTAGTGGATGGAGGGGGAGGAGAAATACGCTTATCAAGAGTGTTTATGTTGTCAAGATTATAAACAGGTGACATGGAACCTATTTTTACAAATAGTATTTCCATTAGCTTATCTCAGAAACTGCAAGTCTATTGCAAGAAACGCAAAAAAGCCTAAACTGCTTTAACCTTTGCTATCCCTAAATCGCAGGTAGCCTAGGAATAGTTAGGTGTGGCCTTGACCAGAGGGATGAAATGGCCACTGTGTCCCGACAGCTTCCTAACTTGGGACAGAGAGATGGGGTGGGGTTTCCGGGCCTTCCCACCGTAGTGGGCTGGGTACCGTAGAATGGGAGTGTTTTAGCAGGTCCTCTAGATGGGGAGGGGTTAGGAGGTCCATGAACCCCCAGAATCATGTCAAAACAGTGTGTACATTCACATGTGTATCATTTCAGAGAGGGGGTCTGTCCATAGCTTTCAGAAGGTTAAAAGCCAGTGGCAGAGAGGAAGGTAAAGAAATAACTTTATCAAAAATCTTTTGGTTTCAGAAAAATATACTAAGGATACATTAGAACAGAAATGTCTCTAAAGACGAAGGAAGAATTATGTATTATACATTTTATGTGCTAAGGAGCTTTATGCATGTTAATGACAACTCCACAACCAACCATATGAACTTCAAATCATTATACTCTCTCTCACTGACACTCTGAGTGGTGGCACCTCAAGCAGGTTCCTTCATCTCTCTACATCTTGGTTCTCCTTCTGAAAAATGGAGATGCCAATAGTACCTACCTGATGGGGCTGTGAGGGTTTGTTTTGTTCAGTGCTGCATCCTCAGTGCTTACAATACAAGTCTTCAAGACATGCTTATTGCAAAAAGGAAGAAACAGAATGGGGGAAACCCATTGCTTCCAGATTCTGTTACCTGCCCTTAACTTTGGAGTAATTTTTTTTTTTTTTTAATATTATTTTATTTTTCGCTTAAAGTAGACCTGCCCTTAACTTTGAAGAAGGCTCTAGCACCAACCTTGAGCTGTCCTGCAGGTAAAAGACCCGGGACACTGAATCCCGAAGGCCACTTGCTCCTGACGAAGCTGGGCTCTTTACAAAGCTTCTGTGGAGCTGGGGCCACTTCTGATAGTATATTATTTCATAAACATGCCTCCCAAGGTGCAGAGAAACATCTAAGGAGTTCAATGAAGCCCTCTGCCACGGGGAATGCAACTGTTACGCACATGGACTGGATTTTCTGTTCCTTTGCTTATTTTTGAGCACTGCTGGCAAGGAAGCAAGTACAAGCCGGGGTTCCAATGGAGTGCTTTGACATGGAAACTCTCTTCTCTTTGTTTTTGAAAATGAAAGTGGTTGACTGCATACAGCCAGCCTGTTCGGGGATATGAGCATTTCTATTAATGGAATTAGACTCAGCATTTATACTACATGATGCAACATGCACGTTCCCTTGGATTATTTTTCTTTCCCATTCCAGCATCCCATGTAGGAAGGAGATGCTACTCCAAGACAATGGTTCTTTAACATTAGTTGCATTAATCAAAGCTTATTAAACTGCAGAATCCCTGGCCCCGCCCAGAGGGAGCCTGGAGTTTTCATTTTTAACAAGTGATTCTTCTGCCTGCAGGAAGCGTATGGATCACACTTGGCGAACCCCAGGAACAGGGAGAAAGAGCAAAGGCCTGGCCTGCGTTCCAATCCTGGCCCTTTTATGCTAGAGGTATAGCTTTAGGGGTCTCTCTTAAACCTCCCAACACCTGCTTCCTCACCAACAACACAAGTGAAATGCATACTGGCTTCCTGGGAAGGAGGCTTCTGAGAGCACTGGATGGGAAGTGTGAGGAGAACAGTTTAGCTCTCCAACCGCTGGCCTTTTCTGTGATGTGAGTAGAACTGAGGTGTCTCTTTAGGGCAGGTCACATGTGATTGAGGCAATGCGGCAGACACTGCCAGCTGGTTACTGACATTTACTTCCTGTTCCAGGGGAACAGCCCATCTACAGTTTGCAGCCTCCGTGCAGGCGGGTGTGATGAAGCCACCAAGGTCTAGCCAGAGCAAAGGGAGCAGGACCGTCCCGGTCCCAGGCCAGGCCGACTGCCCAAGGTGCTCTTCCACACTCTTCTCCCTCCAGGTGACTGAGCTGGTGACACCCGGGGTTACGGGGATGAAGGTGGGAGAGTTGCTGTCCGCCTGGGTCTCGGAGTGACTGCGTGGAGCACAGCTCCGTTGGCAGGAACATCCTCCTGGGTCAGGATAGGTGGGGGGTGTATGACCTGCAGTTCACACCACCCGGACACGGCAGGCACCGACACAGCCATTCCAACAAAAGGACATGCTGACACCGGCTAAGAAAAGCCTGACACTTAGAATGGCCGAGTACTGCCGTGGCCAGTGGGCCGTTAGCTGGAGCGTCATCTGTACACCAAGTAAGGGTGTGGCTCCAATCACGGGTCGGCCACATATGGGAAGCAAGGGATCAATGTTTCCCTCTCACATCGAAGGTGTCTCTCTCTCGTGACCTTCCTGTCTTTAATGTGACCGATAAATTAACTCGGAGAATGAACCACTATTGTGCGAGAACCAGCTACGCTTGTACCTCTCTGACGCTGTTTTCCTAGCGCTAAGAACAGGTCAAACCTCACGGCGAAAAGGGTTCTTAAGGATACAAGACCCTATCATGGCAGTGAATGACGCTTGACCGCTCGACTT
>NW_005871393.1:708419-710373 GCF_000147115.1 Myotis lucifugus | reverse complement strand
GTTTGGTGCATATATCTTTTTTTACAGGGTTAATGCGCCGCTCTATCTTAAAGGATAAAAGTTAAATATTTCTTAAAGACAAAAAAGATAGTTTCTCGCACAGATATAGGGCCGCGTAACATAATCTGGCAGCAATGGGTTTTCTCTCATTTGTGTTTGGCTCCTTGTGGCATATAAGCATGTCTTGAGGTCTTGTTTAGTACGCACGGCGGATGCCGTTAAGAAACACAAGGAACCCCACCTAGCCGCCATCAGGTCGGTGATTCTGGAATCTGCCTGTACATGAGAGAGACCTGTGAAGTATTTGTGATGTCCGAATCTCTGAGCTCATCCTCCAGAAATTCGGTTCCTTGCGACCAGGGTGCGGCCCCACCCCATCACAAAGAAACAGAATTTCCGGAGGATGAGGCCCAGAAATCAGGATTTTAAAAAGATTCCCAGGTGATTCTAATGTCCAGCCACGGTTGAGAATCACTGGATTAGTTCCTTGACATGCAGGGCCCCGGTTTTTTAATGCCTCCGGCTTTTCAAAGTACTTAAGATCCATTACCTCGTTAGAAGGCACCAATGCCACACACAGCAATCTACATTGGGTTTTGGAAAAAGATTTTCATGTACATATTTTGTCCAAATATTACTATTTGCCTCAGGAAAGTCAGAGCGAAGACTTTAGCAGAGTGTAAATTTTAAGCCAATGAATAAACAGTTGGCTTGAAAAACTATTAAACGGCCATGAAAAGCATTTACTGCTCTGCCAGATACTAAAAATAAAAGCGGCTTCGGCGGACACGGAGAGCTTGACTGTTCCAGTTGGTTCTGAGCTGGACCACTAGGCTTCACGCAGTTATTTTTCCAAAATGGAGTCCAACAAACATCACGTGGTTTCCCTAAACTTACTTCTCAAAGAGACACACAATTGAAATCTTATTTCAATATCAACCTCAGTTATTGAAATATTTGAAAGATAACATTCGAGACAAAAGGTATCAGAGAAACCAGTAAGATCTGAAACGGGAGGTTCCACGCTGTGGCTCCAAGTTCAGATAACATTTTATTCCTGTCCTTGGCCTGCCCCTCCCTGAGCTCTTAAAAAAAAAAAAAAGTGTTTAAAATATGGAGTCTGCGATTTATGATCAGTTGCAGAAACCTGTTTAACTGCTGATTTATAGTCCTGGCCATGGCATTTAGCTCTGTCATCAGAACTAATTATAGCAAACCTGAGATTACACATTCAACTCTCCTGCTGGTGAAAGAAGGGACTGTTCTGCTGAACATCCCGAGGGCTCCCACACAGGAACGCGCTCCCAACTACACCCTCAGAACCAGCGCTGCAAAGCTCAAAATTACTGCTCTTCAGCGAGTTGTTTTAGCCTGAAGTACTTAATAAATCAGCTACGTTACTGCCATCCTGACGGCCTGAAACGTACTCATCCCCGTTAACGACTGACAGTTACGTTGCTAACCGGACTCGGGCGTTCCAGGGGTAGTAAAGGCACGTGTCCGAGCCCAGGAACTGGTATCACCGATCCAGAAAGAACCCTTGTTTTGCTGTGACCAGATGAAGAGGACAAATGACCCCACGTTTTAGGCAACATGGGTTCTCGAAGAACTATGTTCCCATTTCATCGCTTTAATGAGTAAAATGTCTAATTCAAACTAAGGTGATAAAGTAAATCGGGATCCAAATGACGTGCCAGCAGGGCAAACCCAAGACAACAGTCCCTTCCTTTCCCTTAAGCCCTTCCCTCCCACCCCCACCCCCTTCAGCTGTACCATGATTTGAGCTTTTCAAGACCCAGGTCCCCAGAGAGTGGGCATTTATGAACTACGGCTCCATCACTGTATCCGATGTTGCCATAAGGCCTCCAATCCAATGCAGATGCCGCCCCCGGCGCCACATTAAACAGTGGGGCGGAGTGGCAAGCACTGGCACTGGGCCAGCTGAGGACAGGCT
>NW_005871393.1:699755-702095 GCF_000147115.1 Myotis lucifugus | reverse complement strand
CGCTACACAGAACGGGTGACAGCTCCTCATTTTGAGGCTTGAACAAAATTAGCAAAAAGTCGGCACAAATTAGCCTCTCATCTTTTTGGTAATATGACATTATTCATTTACTTTTTATCCAATTTTTAATTTTTTCCTTGTCAGCTATCCCTTTCTAGTCTCTTCCATGGCATCCTAAAATGCCGCCTTATAAACAAGCAGAGAAACAGCCAAAGTTGAAATATCATGCAAAGTTCAAAAAGCAAATAAGGGGGGGAAAGCACTTCCAATGATTTATAACGCTTTGTTTTTTTATATAGCTTTCAAAACTTTGCACTAATATTGATAAACAGCTCAGAATGCCATGCAGTTAAAGAGTTTTAGAAAACTGGTAGTTTATTTCAATAAAGACGACGTGGCTAATTAAATACGGTGTGTGCGTTGGTAAATTCTGGATGTCTGTATCGGGATTGGTACCGTCCTCTCCAGGGTCATACCTGGGATGCTGGAGCTCTGGTAACAGCACACAGGCTACACCATAGCTAGTCATTTAAACTCAGACTTTAAATCAAATCATTTCCTCTCTATTCAAAAAATAGCCTCATTTCATTGTCATCTACAAATGTGCATGCACAGCTTTGCAAGTTTGTGTACCACATCTATGTGCATGTACAACTGCACAAACACCTATTATTTAATACCTACACCTTCATATCAACTAACCCAAATAGTTTTTATTTCTAAGTATAACCCAACAAATCCTGTTTTTAAAACACATCATAAAGATCTATTATACACAAATATCATATATATTGTGTGTATGTCTGTGTGTGTATGATTCACCTTGCAATAGTTAAAAATGTATTTGGCCCGTGATATGTGAGAAGATATACTTTGATTCATACAATCAACTTCCATTTCATAGTGCAATAGCTTATATAACACCTGTTTTAATGATGACTATTAAGGCTTCGAATTATAAGTAGATTACAGTACTCCAAAGGAGGGAGAAAAGATGTTATACTATTGAAATTACTTCTGGAAACAGACATTTATATTCAAACAACTTATCCATTCATAAGGGGGAAAAAAGCATTAAAAAATTAACCATAAGCTGTTAGATGCTTTACACATTCCCCATAAGAAAGACAGTTTTTTTTAAAAGAACTGTAGTGCTGTTTTCAGCAATTTCTTTATCTCTGTTCTTCTAAGTAAGAAAGCTTATTAACAAGCTTTGAACTTAAAATCACATTTACAATAATGTGCCATCAACAGTTTTATAAGCTAATTAGAAAAAGATTAATTAATGACTGGCTGCTAATAAAATGGCAATCATGAAGAAAGAAACCGAGGGTGCTAAGCTTCAACTACCACCAATTAAGAGCTAATTACAAACAAATTATATATGTGTTTTGCTGTGGGCTTTAATTTACTAAAATGGTTTTAATTAAAAGAGAAAACATGCTGATTAATTGAACTGCAGAAAAAATCTACAGTATAAACTGTGCTTTGTCTGTCTCTTTAATTAGACTTGTAACATCTGAAATCTTTTTTTAAGGTTTTTTAAAAGCACAGATAAACATAATGAAAAGGGAGCATAAGGAACACCATTCTAGGTGATCATCCACTCATACCTCAAAGGTTAAAACATCCTCAATGCGATGAATCTAAGCAAGCGAGGAGAACCCACCACTCAGTACCATTTTTGCTTTTCCCATGTTAAAATGCTCCAACTTCAAGGCTGCACACAATGTATTAGTGAGAATGAACATATGTTGAACCTCAATGTAAAGGAACTCAATGAAGTCTTTCCTTACCTGCATAGGAATCCTTTATTTTTCATACCTTGTGCTAATTATTCATCTATGTGAGATAACTGAATTACTTCTAAAAACTAAGGAGAACAAGGCTTCAAAAGTATTAAAATCACCATTTAAAAGCCTCCCATTCTATGCGCAGACTACAAAACGATACACAGACGAACATTTAAATTAAAAAGCCACTAAGACAACCAAAGTTAATGAAAGGGAGTCAGTTCTAGATGATCCTTGACAGACACATACCCCCCAGGGGCTGAGAGCGAACTTGCCCAGGAAGCTGATCACGCTGCTGACCAGCTGACAGAAGCCTACGGACCGAGTGGGAGCTCTTCTCTCCCCGGAGCCCTGTCCTTTCCCACTGCTACTCGGTGAAATGTACCACACAGAAAATGGCCCTAAACTCTACTGTCTAACTGCAAAGAGAAAAGACAGAAGGCAGAGTAGTAAAATTTCAAAGAAGGCCATAAAATATATTTAGCAGGCATTAATGACTTTATAATGAAATAATGTATTCTTCATATAAACCCCTGGTACTAGATTA
>NW_005871393.1:696034-698507 GCF_000147115.1 Myotis lucifugus | reverse complement strand
AAAAGCTTTAAAATATCACAGTTTATGTCATACTCAAATGAAGGTTTTAGGCCTAGCAAAGATGTGAATATCAATACCTTGCAAATCAGTACAAATATGTGTGTGTGTGTGTGTATAAATAATATTTTTAAAAAACAACTTCTTAAACAGATTCATCAGCATGACACAAACCCAAGTATATTTTTCACTTCATCTCTCCTCCAAAATTGTAGGGAGTCCCAAAGCAACATCACCACATGGCAAAACCAGAGGTAACTGCACAATCTAGGCTCTAAACACGGAACCTGTTTCTATACAAATTCAGATCACAGACATCCTTACGGTTAACCTAAGGCAGTGATGGCGAACCTATGACATGCGTGTCAGAGATGACACATGAACTCATTTTTTTGGTTGATTTTTCTTTGTTAAATGGCATTTAAATATATAAAATAAATATCAAAAATATAAATCTTTGTTTTACTATGGTTGCAAATATCAAAAAATTTCTATATGTGACAGGGCACCAGAGTTAAGTTAGGGTTTTTCAAAATGCTTCCCTTAGGTCCTAAGGGAAGGTGATTCTGGAGAAAAAGTGCTTGCTGTGTCACAACCACAGGGTACTGACAGCCTTATTTTGAGCAACTGTATTCAAGGCCCATCCCCAAACATTGTTCTACTCTTGGCTTCATTTTCCTCAGTACTGGTCCTACCCTATTGGTTTCACAGGCTTATAAATGTTAAACATCAAAAATTAGTTTCACTTATTATGGTTAGAAAAGGCTTACAGAACTCTGGGATCTGTGCCTCTGAGCAAAGGCTTTATCAGCTGGCCCCAGTCACTGCTTCTTGAAAAAAGAAAATGCTCCTGATTAAAAACCAACATACCTGATTTCCAAAAGGGTACTCACCACGCATGTATACATTTAATTACAAAGGGTTTCTGTCCCAACTCACAATTACCTCCTTCTCAAAATCCCATCTCTCATCTCCACGGTGTTTGACAGCAAAGGGATAAATATAAAAATTAAATCTCAAACTAAACTATTTATTAAGAAATTCCATCTTGATTACTTTATTCTTCATGGGCACTTAATTAACATAGCATCAGTATCTTTCCAATGTCTGTGTCTGAACAGCAAACACCTTCCAGATGTTTTCCCACTTATACAAAGACAAGAATAGGACTCAAATTATTGTCTTCTTGTCATCAGAATCCTCAACCCACCCTAAATAAATTTATTGTAGTAAAACAAAGCATTACATTTGTATGACTGTAAAAAGGGCACTTGAGAAAAATGTTTACTATCCTTACAAATGCTGAAAATACCATGTATTCCTATAGCAATCGCATTTGTCGTAAGTGTGACAGAAAATAACAGCCCTTAAAATGGAAAACACCTCATCTGTATGATACAATTCCCACTTCCAAACAGCAGTGTGACAAAGCAAAACACAGAACTAGACACCAAATACCCGCCAAGGAAACATTCATTTCTGAAGCCTCCAAGGCACACGTCTGTGCAGCCTCACGGGCAGCTTCGCGGCAGAGAAAGGAAAGCTCACGAGGAACAGGGGCGGGGCAGACAAGGTGGAGTGAACAAGCAGCCGCTGCCTGCCACCAGCCACAGGTGAGCCGTCTCCTCCCAGGGCATCAGTTAAGCTTCAGGAAAGAAAGATAACTTCTAAATCCCTAAGCCTCACTACTGGACATAAAAATACAAACCTCACAAAATACTTATAGCTGGCAGCCAAAAATAGAAAACAAACAAACAGCCATCGATAGATTTTTGACATCTAATGATGTAAGAGTGAAATAGTATTTCCATAGAAAAATTTATTAAAATAGTAATTTCATCACTCGTCTCAGTTAGAAAATGCTCACCTGTAGGTGAGTAAGAAAGAACAGTATACATGGCCAACAGTTTACACAGATGACTGATGCTGCTGCTGTCCACATACTCGAACCCCATGGACCAGTTACAGCTTAAGAATAAAATGAAGAAAGGGGAGATGCTAAAAGTGAAAGCTATAGTAGCAAGGACAAAAAAATTTACAAAACAACAGCAACACCACCACATATGCCAATATGAGCTCTTTACTCTACCTGTGCCCTTGCCTAGCAACACCTGGCAGTGATCCCCCCAGAAGGTGCAAGTCAGAGTCTTCCAGAAGCCTGGTACTTGGGAAAAGAATATTCAATATATCTATTAGTTTTATACTATAAACTATACGTTTTTTTTTTTTTTAAAGACTGAAAATTCTTTAGGGCTGAGGGAAATGTGCAGAATATGAAATAAGAATGCATTCTGGGGAGCAAGTGTTAGAAAAACATTGAGAGATGTGGCATTACAACACACAGAGTTATATAAACTCTCCTCCGGGAGAGTTAAACCGAGGTAATGATGCAAACAGAAGAAAACTAGCCGCTAGCCTTTTCATCATAAGGGCAGAAAGGTCTCTGAACTAGGTAAAATCATGCAGTATTTCCACC